>NW_024580660.1:1063132-1243446 GCF_017639235.1 Corvus kubaryi
AGAAATAAGGGGAGGGGAAGGGAGGGCAGCGGCCAATGGTAAGGCACAGATCCACAATTTTTTACAGCCTTTTGGGTGCTCCTTGTGACTTCAAGGCTTTTGGGCTGTGGAGGCACCAAACCAATGGACCTTTTGGTCCACTTGATTCAGCTGACCCCGGCGTTGGCCATGGTTCACCACAACACACCTTCAATAAATCTTTTCAAAAGTTATTTCACAATCAAAAGAGCCAGAAGCATACATTTCAATGAAAAAGAAAGAAGGTAGCAACTGCTTTGTAACTAGATGACTCCAAGAGCAGGGGACTAGAAAACAAATAATAAAAAAATACAGATTTCTGAGCTGAGACTAGGGAGCTTGAAAGGGCAATCAGTCCATTCGCTTGCCTCAATACAGCAACTAATGGGAGGAGATAAAATCATACAGCTTTTTGCATGATCCTGCCATACCTGCAACTGGAAAGATTTTTCTATTGACCAATGTCTGTCTTTAAAAACTAATTCTACGTGACAGAAGATTTAGAAATAGAAACCTAATATGCTCATCCATTGAAAAGGAGAAACCAGAAAGTGAATTCTTCAGTTTTCATTGCTAATTATTGCAATTTTTGAAAGTTGCAGTGACAGAAGTGTTACCTGTGGCCCACAGAAAATTATAAAAATCTGTGATGTTTTCCCATGCCCAGATTTAGGTGTTTGATCTTGGCACTCTGAGTTGCCACTGACAGTCTTTTTGAGCTGATCATCTCAGGAACTTCTTGCATCTCATATGCATGTAACAAACAAACCCCTGGAAAAGAACAGTTCTATATTTGTGTTTGTCTGCATTTGTGCTTCATTTTTAATGTTTTTTAAAGAAATTGGTTTAATCCAAAAGAGAAATGAAAATAAAGAGAGGTATATCTCTTACCCAGGTTTGCCTGCTTGTTTACAAAAATCAGCATTTTCAGCTATGATGCTATTTTCGATTTGTATAAACTTAGCTCCAGGGCATTCCCTGAATCCTTAAACAGCAAGGCAAAATAATATTTCTTATTATTCATATCCAGCTAAATATTAGAAAACAAAACTGGCATTAGAAAACAGAATTGATTACAGTTGAAATATGATCACTCCACCCTAACGACAGAAAGACATTTTAAGGCACAAAGAAAGCTCTTTAGTAAATACATGGATGTACCATAAAGACAATGGAAATAATTATCCTATTTAAAAAGTTTAATCTAAAATCCCAAATTAAGTTTGGCTAAAACCCTGTATTTGTCACTTGAGCATGGCTGAGCTGCAAAAGAAATGTGGATGGAAGGGAATAATCTGTAGTGCAAGCAGACCCAATTGAAGGATGCCAAAACAAATAGTACTAAAAGCCAAGGAAGCTGAAACAGTGACAGAAATGGGGTGTAGGAATATCAGTCACATTAACCCACATGCACCATACTCAGTCAATACCATCATCAATGGCCTTCCTATTTAAACTTTTAATATTGCTTTTGCATGTGACAAGTTATTTGCAATGACTTTAAGATATTTGAGAACTTGGAAAAATAGATGCTAGATGAAGTACAAGCATGAATTAATTGTGTTACTAACTGCAAAACTTCAAATATCACATAGCAATCACTTTATTTTACATCTTTAAAAGCTACCGTGAATCTTTTATTTGACTTTGAAAATTAAAGCTTTCTAGTATATTTAAGCCATTTTCATCTTTTCTATTGAATTCCAGTGAGACTGATTTTTTTTTAATGAAAGCTGATATTCTTACACAATGATACAACTCCAGGAACTGTGGCTCTGAAGAAAAGCACTACTTTGAACAAATTATCCAATACATGAGAATAGCTGGTTACACTGGCTAATCACTAGGAACACTCTCTCTCACTGAGTAACTTTGAACACAAGTATTTTTAAGCTCTAAAGGATGGTTTTAAAACGTAAATATAAGTTACAGAGACAGAAGTCACTTTAATACATAAAACTGAATAAAGGAAATAGGAAAAATAGTAAAGATGTGCGGCCAATAACCACAGTGCTTTATTCACTCTTGAGCTTTACTCACAGGAGTATTTGCCACTGCTCCTGTGAGGACCATTCATTCACTGTACGTGTGTACACCAATCCACTTCCTTTCTCCCAGCACAGTGCAGAATCCCTCTGGGAAGCACTATGTTAATTCAAATGCCGCTTATCATATCAAGCTACAACAAATAGACTCATTTCTGGAGCTGGAACAAACAGGCTGAAAGGCAGAACTGGCAGAGTAGGGAAGGTGCTCAGGGTGGAGCTTATATGCAGGAGAGAAATTTCGTAGAAAACCCAATTTCCAATAAAGAAATATCTTTATGAAAAATATGTTCACACATTTACTCCTCAGAGACATCCACACTGGAGCCTAGTGGGAGACCATCAAATGGCTTTGGGGAGCCTGTTAAATGAGTCTCAGTTCTCTTCTGAAGAGAAGCCTCTTCACTTGTCAGACCTCAATTTTTCAGGGATTCACCTGGAGACCCTCTGTTCTTTCACACACGTTAAATAATGAATTCTCCTTTCTCATCTTTTGATGTTGTTGCACAGATTTATGGCTACCTTTTACCAGTCGAGTTGCCAGAGTGTCTGAGAGCCTGTGCTAGACTCACAGCATGAGCCAGGGGCACTAGGAGGGAGCATTGTTGTGCTGCAGCAGTGCCAACACTTAGCACAAGCCATAGGAGAGTCACAATTGGCCTTATCAGACTGAACAATGAATACAAGCACAGCCTTATCCAACCAGACTGACATAACCCAGCCTCCTAAACATATGGAGAAAATTATTTTAGATCAATAGTAGAATAAATAAAATAAACTCATACCCAGGAACATGGAGTTCCAACTCGATTTTGCACAGCCCTTCCTCCAGCACCCAGGCAAACAAAACATCGGAAAATTTGGTTTCATACCACCAAAAACTGTTAGATCTTTTATTCTATTTTCTTGAGCTGACCAGAGATGGAACGAGTTTTCCAAATCCTTCACCCAGAGACAGAGCAGATTTGTAATCTCCATGAAGTCTCTCTGCCCCACAGATATGTCATGGCCACCCAAAGATTCTGCTTTGCCTGCCATGTCTGCAGTTGTCTGCAATCATTCCCTTCTCTGCTGTCTGAAGTTACATGTTGTGATGGAACATCCGAGCAGGAGACTAAATCCTTCTGGCACTTCCTTTTATAAGTTTAATTATCGTAACAAAATTGATTTGGGGAGCATGTTTGCCCAAGAAACTCAGCAGATAAAAACAGCATAGCCAGATTGCAACCAGTTTATTCAAAAGCTCCAGTTCTGGTGATTTTTATATTACTTATCCAATTACTGCAACGAGATGAGGTCTAAGAGTCTTCACATAAATGACTGCTCAATGTAAAAAAGCCTAAATTAAAAGGAAAATGCAACTAAGGACCATTGGGGGGAAAAAACTCAACCAACCACAAGTTCTGTTTGTATCTCTCTCTTTATATTCATTCCTGCAACATCCAGAAGTAACAGATATCTGTAATACACTTGCACAGCAGCAGGGCTGTCTCTGAATCACAGCCCAGCCCCAGAATTTGTTTGGGTTTTGATCTTAACTTTCTCCTTTAAGAATTTTTAATTTAAAAAAAAAGTGCAGACTGCCCAGCCTGGTATCAATCATCACCACCAGCCCCCCACGCACCCCCTGCCTCCCTCCCCCTTCTATTTTGTAAAGCTCCATTTAATATCTTTTTTTAGAGCTGTGTAGCTCAGTGTAGTGGTTTCAAGGACTTCTCCAGGGAAGCAGCCAGCCAGGTTCTGTGACACTGGTCCTGGGTGGCAGGCAGCACAGACATGCACCAGGGTGGGAAACATTGAACTTCATCCTCAACAAGTATCAAAAGGCGACTTCATTAAAGCCAAAGATTTTTTGCAGTGAGGTAACAGCTTATAGTGTATTGCAAAGAGATATGAGAAAGGGCAGATTTTTTTATCTTTTGTTATTGGAATTGACCCTCAGGGTCCTTAGGCCTTGATGAGAGCTTAAGCAAGCTTAGATCAAGGAAGGATTTTGAAATTGAATTTATTCAGATTAGCAAAACCTTCCATGAGAGGATTTACTCTCAACAAGCTGTTGCCAACTCGGAGCTTAGAAAGCCCAGCACATTTTACTGATTTACAATCAACTTTTTTTTTAAACCCAAGGCTGGCCTCATTAAAATGTTTGCCATCAACACTCACACAGTCTCAAAGATTCCCTGCCAAATGTTTATTTATAGGTACTTTCCTTGCTTGTTTGGATAATTTTCATTCAGATGACATTTCAGGGTTTTAGGAAAAAGATATTGCAAATAATGATACTGGGGAAAGTGTGAGAGGAAGAATGAAGTAATGAAAAAATGCTCTATTAAAATGAAAGCCACTTCTCAGTCACTACCTCATTTCACAACAAAAACATATCTAGACTGCATATAAAAAATTTCACTCTTGCACTTCACATATTGATTTCGATGTTTTTAGCTCTAGAAAAGTGAATTATACATTCCCATTTCTGTCCTGCAGCCCTGTGGCACACATAGAGCTCTCAGTCCCAGTTGTTTTATTTCAGCAGGGAGCAGTCTTATGAGCTCCAGGAGAAATCCAAGCCGTGTTCAAATCACTCAGCATTTCGCCATCCACTTCACCGGGTCAGGATTTTAACTCACAGCTCCCAAACCAAATTTGCACAGCTGGAATCCATTATATGCCTCACTGGGAACTCTCTCCCTGCCTTCAGGCAGAGGAAGAAGGTGCAGCAGGGAGTGACTTGCTTAGAGATGGCTTTTCCAACTCAGGTGCCACACCACCACCACGTTCTGGAGAAAAGCCCGTTTTTTGTGTCTGTGCCTGATGAGTCAGTGGTGTGTCAGAGACCTGCACCAGGGCTGTGAATCCCACAGGTGCTTTGTACAAATTCGTACCTTGCCCCGCCTGGTGGGAACGTGAAGGACACCACGACAGCTGCCACCAGGAGGAAAGTGTGTGGTGGAAACCTCCCCATCTCTGGGGAGGGGCTGAGGATACAAATGCCAGAACTCACCTGTTGGGTTTAGCACTATTTTAGTGCCTCAGACAATAATTGAACTGCAACAGTCTGCCTCAGCCAATTTCTGTTCAACACAGTCTAAATACTACCTTTTTTCTTAATTAAAGGGTAAAAGCCAGAGCAATACTAAACTGTTTGTTGCAGCTCCTCAATCCTGTGACTTCTTTCTTGGTTGAACCCTAGAAATGTATTTTGCATTTCAATCCTAGTTATGAAAATCTATCAGGGAAAAACTAAAAATGCATTAATACTCAGGTATATATATTAATGTAAGGTGAAATGGTGCAAGGAGTCAAACACAGCAGCACTTGCTAACAGATCTTATACTGAGTCCATGCAGGAACTATTTTACACAGTTTTAATTTCCTCAGCACATTCAAATTTCTTTGCGTGTATCAGTGCTTATTTTATTTCTCCAGCTAAACCGGTTTTCTTCAACTCAGAGAAAAAAAATTTTAAGTATGTACCTTTCTTAGTGTGGAATATCTTACATAGTATTTGTCCCAAATAATATCTATTTTGAGAAACAAGCAAGCATAATTTCATAAAGCCTCCTCAGAATAATCTTCCAATTTCAATCCGTAAAATGTTTTCACACCTTTAAAGTGTTTTAGTTTCTTTTTTTAACCTAAAAAATGTGAGAAAAATATATTTAACAAGGAACATTTCTATACAAACAAAGCTCAAAACTTGCAGAAAATTTTGTAACTACTTGATTTTATTTAATAATCCATTGTTTTCATGTATTTCTGATTCTGACTGAATTTTGTTTCTTTGAAATGAAAGAATTAACTATTAAGTTTTATCAAATAAAGACCCAGTAAACTTTTTTTTTCTAAAATGGAAGCTGTTAAGAAAAACTACTACAAAGGACTGAGAAGTCAAATCTTACATACAGCTCCCTTAAAGCTGGACTGGTAAAGGCACCTATGAACTAGAACAATTAATGAGATCTCAACCTTTGCACCTTTGGTGTCTGTAACAGTCCTGTTGCCAAAGAACTTTCTTCTTTGGGTTGAAAAGCAAGTAAATGTTCAGTAAAAAATGCATATAAATTTTCTTTCCCTTACTGAATTAACCGTAATTTTTTTAATTAACAAAATTGAATTTTTCCTGCAGAAAAATACGATTTTCTTTTTGAGAGTATATATATATGTTTTTTGCACTGACAGCAATTTCTGAAAAATCATCTTCCCTGTTGCATGGTGTGTGCTGAGAATCTGCTTAAGGTACATGGGCTTCCCCTTTGCCCTCTGCCAAACTGTGCACATGCATATGTTATGGGAGCCAGGTTTGGTAACTCTTGCAAATTCTAGTTTTGTATACTTGCCTAACCCTAAGCCCATTGTGTGTGGCATTAGGCTCGTTTCTTGTCAGAAAGATTACTGTTGTATGTATACTACCTTAAATGGTCTTTTTGTGACCTTGCTCTGTGCCCTGAAACAAATGAAGCAGGTTTTTGGTGGAGGTTTTTGGGCTTTTTTTTTTTTCCTCCTGATGGGCGTACTAGGAGTGGGGGGGAGGAAAAAAATCATCATTACACATGCGGTGCACCAAGGCACAGAGACTTCCTTGTGACCGTATTTAAAGAAGCGGGCACAAAGAAATAGTCATTGCAGCTACAATAGGGGAGATCTAGTATGCATTTCCAAGGAATCACATTTTGGGGAGAATTACAGAATAATTACACATATGCTTAGATCATGAGCATTCAATGAAGCGGACAATATTTTGAGGATTTAAGATGTTGGTGTTGTGGTCGTCTCTAAGAAACCAGGATAATTCAGACATTCAAATGCAAAAATGCACCATTTGGAGAGTGTAATGCGGTCTGTTCTGGTCAGTGTTACAAATTTGGAAAGGATTCCCCGGCTGCAGACATTAGCCACTTAATACTTAAATCTGTTTCCAAATGTAAAGCATACAACAAAAGTCTTTTGCATTAATGAAATGGATCCTAACACACATTTCATTAACGTGTCACATTACAGATGTAAAATATAATTACAACAGATATGCCTGTCCTACAGCTTGATAAAACCCGTGGATGAAATATTGTGTAAGTAATTATGCAATAAACCTCCATCTTGGTCCCATCATTTTCTGGCTGTAGACTGAGCTGATTTCATGCCAACATACTGAATTTCTCAGCCTTGCAGCTACCCTTAGGGGTGGCTCAGCCACGTCGATTTGATTTCTGCTGGTACAGCAAAGATATCAGGCCATGATAATTGTCAACCACTAATTAATTGTTAGGAAGTGCCAGCAGATGAGTGCAAGTATATTTTGGGTTTCCCTACAGCATCACAACATAAACCATTGCCACTTGGGCTGGCTGTGCTTTTAAATACAGAGAGATGCTACTACACAGAAGTTTAGAAAACTTCGCATTGTTTTCTCTCATTTCATAAAAGCAGAGCCACTGAGACACTGAGTACAGCAAAAAACCAGCATCTAACCCTATTTATTTTGATCTTCTGCTTTCTTCAAGTGTATTTCAATACTCTTTAAAACACAGGGCAGGTTTTGCTTCTCTGCATCTGCTCTCATTATAACTGAGAGCAAAAGAACAGCATAATCAGTATGCAAACGAGTATTATAGTATCACTTGTGTGACCCAGGGCGTTCTACAGTCATCAAAGGAAGAATAAATGTATTATTATTATTGTTATTGTTATTGTTATTATATCTAAAACATGCTACAGCCATTACAAATCAGTAAAACGATGGCTGTAGTCTGAAATCCTCTCCTGGGATGAGCACGCTGCAGAATTTATGGGGCTGCTGGTGTGGTGAGAGCCTGCTTTGAAAATTATGACGTCTGAGAGACTGTATGTAATTGCTGATTCTGCAAACATTTACTGCTGGGAAGTCTTGATGTGGTGCTAGCTTATGGGAAGAAAAGCCTTCAGATTGGAGCACAGGAGGGCTGGAAATCCATGGGGTGATTTTCCACAGGGAGCACCCCATCCTGGTGTCACAGGGGCAGCACAAAGTTGGGCTCAGCGTTTGAAGGCTCAGCCACCACAAAATGCAGCCTAAGCAGAATAGTTACACCACTTCAGAGGCTCTGTCCAGGCAATACAACGAATCTGAGACAATTCCTCTAGTTCTTCTCCCAAATCACACCACCAACATAAAATAATAAGGCCTTTTCCAAGAAATTAGGACAGATTTCCCTTCATTTAAAATGTGGTTCAATTAGTTTCTGTGATTCCCTTTGATTGTGGGCTTTAGCCCTTCTCTTGATGCATTGGCATTGAGGTTTACAATTTTTGCTTCAAAATAAACTAATTAAATTGAGGAAAGCAAATTTAATAAAACTTATTAAATGTATTAAATAAAAATAATCCACAGAACTTTCTTACAAGTCACAGGATTTTAGAACCTGAAAGCTGCTAAAAAATCTCCTATTTGGATCATTCTAGGCTTGAGGAGTTTTAATACTTTTCAGTGGACTTTTTATATCTTTGTGTTTCTTGGGAGAAGAAAAGATATTAATAGACCTCACAAAACTCCTAAAAAACCAACGAAGAACAAAGCACACAAACAAAACAACAAAAAAGAGAACCCGAAACCCACACAACTTCAGACACTTCAGTTTCTCAGACACTGTGGATGTAATTCTGCCTATCAGGAGATAAAGTCACTTGGCAGCAGTGGACCACCTTCTCTGAGACTTTGAAGTTTTTATGAAGCACAGGCACTATGTGTACATGAAGCACACAAAAAGAAAGGAAAAGGTGGCTGATAATCAACAACAGGTCTCTGTGCAAGAGTGTGGAACTGTCAACTTGTAAAGTTCATTTAAAATCCTGTCCTTGTTTTAAACTGCTGAACCAAGTAAGCAATAATTATAACCAGGAATAATATAATAATAATAATAATAATAATAATTTTAAAAATCAGCATGCTGTGGACCATCAGGTTCATATGAGCTGTGAAATTCAAGTGAAGGTCACAAAATACAAGTGTGTGAATAATATACATAAAGGTAAGCAATTCACTTGATGTTTTAGCTGCAAAAATTGTAAATGCCTTTGAAAAAATAAACAATTATCTTTCTATAATAGAACATACAGAAAAACATGGTCTAGTATACATCCAGTCCTTCCTACAAAACGATGAAATAAATAGAAAGGAATAGACAAAAGAAAATAAGAAAAAAGTGAACTTCATAATTAAAAGAAGTTGATAAACGTACAGTTACAACTGTAGCATTCTATTCCATAAGGATATAAACCAGGCAGAATTCACTTGACATAAATATTTGGATTGAAAAAGGCTCTGCTTTGAACATGGGAAGTGGAACAGGCATTTTCACCAGTAAAGAGCAACTTGCCAGTGCTGCAATTCCCCACTGATCACGTTGTGCCAAAGATTCGACTGATACACCATCCTAATGGATGGACTCATTTTCCCTCGAAAATTTTCATTTTTCTCTCTAAAATGTAAAACCCGTGGACTTTTCTCAATGTATATATTTTCAGTTTGGTTTTGATTTGCTGGCAGCACCCCTTCACATGCATGTTGATTTAGAATACGACTGTGTTGCTCAAGTCTCTTTATGTTTCCACTTGTACAAGCAGCTCAGAGTACTTATTAACCATAAGTCACAAAAGAATTATGGGCTAATTACTTTAAAAATAATATTTTTATATCCTTGTAGTCATGTCACACTTTCATCCACCATAGTCTAATTGCATACTTTTTATGCACTTTACTCCATTATAGTGACTTTCAAGCAGCACTGTGCATACTTCCATAGATGTTACCAGAGCTGAGAAAGATCAGTAAAAATCTTAATTACTGGGACCCTAAATAGTTTGGGGAGACATAAGGCAGGTTTTTAACCTATGTCTTATCAATTCAAGCTGCTCTATTTTAGCAATGACTGAACAAACTTTTTACCTCCTTTGTCTTTGTGGAGTCACATCTCAGCCATTATCATTCCAGCTCAAAATCCAGCATGGGGTGAATCCCTGCCTGTTGCTCTCACAGTAATGGAAGCATGAGCAAGAGAAAGGTGATGGGGAGCAAGGAAAGGGTGGAGGATCATCCTCCATTCCCACCATACAATGCCTGGAGCTCTTTATGCCAGCACATTCCATTCCCAGAGGCCAAAACCATACCCAAGCAGCCAGTATTCCTTTAATCATACCAAATGTAGTAGATAACAAACAGTCATGGCTTTATAGCAAACATTTACAAACCACTCCTAGAAATGTTCCCACCTGTTGATCCTAGACATCTTCCTTTGCCTCCACTAAGTCCAACAAGAAGCAATTCCAAACAAATGTACAAGGCAGAGGTAAATCTGGTCATATCAGCCTCAATGGAAATAGCAGTCACTTATTCTGAAGGGATAGTATTAAATCCTCCCTGTGGTAACTGCAGGCCAAATTTGAAGCAAAAGCTCCCTAAGTAGTGGAGATCTGTACAATCCTCTATAAAACCTCACTCTTCCTACCATCCCTAACAATATTTTGGTGACATTATCCTTAGTATAGGTCAAGAGTAGCTGTCTGAGCAGTCTTTGTTTTCCATCAGCTTTTTTTTGCACTGTGAGGAAAGATTGTGGAAAGGGAAGAAACAGGACATCCATCAAGGCTCAGCTCTCAGACAAGAGGAATGAATATGGGAGCCTGATTTAATTTCATTTTCACAGAGAGTAAAACTGCTGTGCAGTATTGTAGCTCAAGTCTTCCCATAGGAGGTATTTGTTAGGTCCTGCAATGCTTTCACTTACTCTAGATTTATGATTTAGAAACTGCTGACCAGAGTGAACTTGCTCCTGATGCACACCAGCACAGCAGCATAGCCAGCCAAATCCAATCCTTCCAGTCTCAATTGGAACTGCTCCATGGGAAGAAATACACAGCTATCTACCAGCAAACAGAGCGGTGGTCTCTGTTTCATACTTGCTGGGTCTATGTTGTTGCCTCAGAAAAGCCAGATCCATTTCTTCCTCTTACTCAGACCATCCTTTCGATTAACAGCTAAAAGAATTTCCCTGTTCAATCATGAACTGATTAAATAAAACTTCTGCTAGAAATGCCCAACATCCTCATAGTTAGCACACAAGAAGTGTAACACATTCTAAAAAGGATTTATTGAGGTCTTAAATCATCTTGGCTGTTCTTTGACACAAAAGTGTCTGGTGGCTTGGGAAAGCATATTTGTATTATCACATCCCCACGGGCAAACAAGACTCTATAGGCTCTACTGTGGCTTCCACATTCTCCATAAAAATAGACAGGAAAGCTCTCCTAGCCTAGCTCCATTTACTCTGTGTGTCAGCCAGTCAGGATATATATTTCACCAAGTACAAAAGCAGTGTCATGTACTCCCTTCACAAAGTCACAGGGAAGTGCAAGGGCAGCTCTGACAGAGCCAGCATCACCTCTGTGTCAGAGATCAGCAAAGAAGAAAACATGTAACCCGGGTTACAAGAAGTCTGAAGTTTTCTGAGGTCACTCAGAAACATCCTGTTAATTATTATGGGTTCAGGTAATGGCCAGATCTGCCTGGCACATGAAATTGACGTTGTAAAGTAAAGAATGTCCTATCCATCCAAACCCACCTGCCTTTTTGTTAGGATGCTGTTTGCAGATGGTCCCTGTAATGTACTAGAAAAATCTGTAACAAATTGAAACATTTGGAGTTACATCTCTGACTAGCACTAACCAACACAGCCCCACATTTTTTCGAATTGCCTGAAGGTAGAATCATGGAATGGTTTGGGTTGGAAGGGACATTTAAAGATCCTCTAGTCCAACCTCCAAGATGAGCAAGATCTAGCCTTGCCAATGTTAATTGCCTTCCAAATACCCAAAGCCTTAAACTTTGCATTCATGTTTAATCCCAATACTCTGAAATCTAATAAACCACCACTCAGATGCAAAGTAGCAAATAGTTAAAGTAGAAAAAACCTGTATGACTTCCAATTTGTTCTAAACATGTAACTGATGACCAACTCAAAACATACAATACAAATTTCTCCACAACACCATCTTTCTGTGGAACAAGGGACACTGCAGCGCTCCACAATTTGGCTGGCTTTTCACGCTCTCCCTATTCTTCTAGAGAAATCTTAAGCCATGAAATTTCTTTTTTGTTAGTGCAAAGACATGGTAATGTCAAGCATTCATGACCATAAGCATGGAAAATTGATGAAATTACAGTGTGTTCAGGAAAATAATGCGGTGATGACAGAAAGAATCTCTGCTTGTATCTGCGTTCTGGTGGCAGCTTTTTGAACAGGTGAACATTTTTTTCTTCTCTCTGTGCAAAACATCTCTTTGCATTAATACATCAAATAGATGCCCAGGGAGAAAGGTCAAAGGGAAATAGTCACACAAATAATTAAGATATGAAGAGACAGTGTATTAGGTTCATTAATGCTTTCCACTGTCTTACTCAGTTGAGGTGCACCTTTCAACTTGACACGAGAGAGTGTCTGCAAGGCTCTATAAAAATGGAAAACAATGGAGCTGGCTGCTTGCTGCCACAAAACCAGGAAAAGCAGAGTGTGGATAACAGGGTACCCTCTTCTAGAGCTCCCCACAACCTAGCAAGAGCCATCTGCAATCTTCACAACCCATGTTCCCCATCTTCTGGGTGTTCCTGGTTTGGTTCTGGAGCTACAGTGGGATCTTTACACACCTTGCTCCCACACAGTGGCTGAGTGAATAAATAAATGAATGAATACACAAGGCCAAACAGTCATACATGGGGCACCTTGGGCAGCTCTTGAAAGAATCAAGAATTGGTTGGAACATGAATTACATTAACAATTACATCAGTAACATTAAGGGCTAAAATTAAAACTGGAAGACTAGGAAAAGAAACAAGTTAAATGACACAAGAAGGCAAACTGGAGAGAATGAGTCCAGGTGAACACCCTACTCTAAGAGCCTGCCAGGATCCCCTCAGACTGGGGAGAGCGCTTGGCTAAGTCCCCAGTCCAGCTCTCCCAACAATGGGAGTTCTTCCCCACAAAGAGTGTTCCCCTAATTCATGTGTCAGTGTGCTCTGCCTGGGGGCAGAGACTTCTCTGCTAAAGACCAAAGCACACAAGCCCTGTCTGCTTCTGACCAGCACCTAGCTTTCATCACAGACCAGCAGTCTGGAGAACTTGGTCATAAATAGGAGTACTTCCCCCTCAAGGATGGGATTTCTTGGCTGGAAAGATATCCATCACAGTAACTTCAGACACTTAATACATAGACAGGATCTCCTCCTTTAAGGGTACCTCAGAAAAACCTGTTCTCTCCTGTTTTCTTTCCTAAATTATTCTTTTCACTAAGGGCACACCCTGGTTTTAAAGGAATGGTTGCAAAGAATCACAACAACCATGCTGAAAGTGTAAAATCACTCCAATACTAACACAGTTTCTCCTAACTCAAATTTATCAAGGCAGGAAATAATTCCAGCTATTTATTTGACATCCTAGTAGTACTATGTAGTTTCTTAAAACTTTTCAGTCTTACGTGAATTTCTAGATTTCAGATTTTCTACAAAGGTGTCTTTTGCCCAGGCAGACAGAACACACTCATCTCTATGTGTCTTACCTGTGCAGTAGGTGCACAAGTATTTAGGGAAGGAGTCACACAGTAACAGACTCTCTCCCATGGCCTGGGCAGCTCAGCTGCAGCTACTGAAAACACAATCCGAGGAAAACCTGCCACCATTTGCCTCCTCTTTGGGGTTCAAACATAAGAATTTATGTCACTGAAGCTCAAGCCCATATTCATTAAGGGGAAAATAAATGCATATCTAAATTTCCCTGATGTTCAGTTGCTGCAGGCTGACACAAACCAAAGCTTCAGGTTTGTTTTAAGGCAACACTTGGTTTGCCACAGGTTTGCTTCTCATTCAGTCTCTGGGCAGGGACCCTGCAACAAAAGCTGCAGTTCCTGGCCCAGTTTTCATCTGCTCTCCAGAACCAGCCACCCCAGTCTGATGCATCCCAAGGTTTCCTCGCTGGCGATATTTTCCTGACTTCTTAGCCAAGCCAGCACAGGGCTGATTTTCAGGCAGTTGTCATCACACTACTACTCTTTTAAACTCATAAAAGCTTCTTATTCTCTTTTTAGTTGAAGTCACCTCTTAATGGTTTTCTGCACAGGTCTGAGGACCAGGGCTGTTTTCTTAAAATCTGAAATTCATATGTATTCATAAAGCTCCAGAAGCAGATGTGCCTCACATCTAAAGGTCTGCCATAAACTGGAGAGAAGCAGCACTGGCACTCCAGGTCCCAAATCTTACACAACTTCTGCATTTGGAAAGACTAGGAGTGAAACTTTGCCATGTAACACAGTGGTGTGTTACCTCCCCTAGGCTTTAAGTAGCTCCCCAAAGCACAAGGCAAATGCCAAACAGGCTCCCTGTCCTACCCTCCCAGCACACAGCTTGAGCTAAAGGCAAGGCAAGCTGCACAAATGCTGCAGGAATTGCGAGCTATGTTTTACATCACCGATTTCTTCCTTAGCATCACTCTTTTTGTGCTCATGCTCATGTTGCCCTCTCGTGGCTGCTCTGATGAAGGAGCAGGCCCTACCTCAACCCACTTCGGGCTGAGCTGTGGCTGTAGATGTATTTTTGGAAGTTTAAGACCAGCTTTTTATCCCTAAGAGTGATCCATTATAGCAATATTTTTTTTATTCTGTTAATCCAACCAACATCCTCCCATATTTCATAGAACCGTAGAAGGTTCTGTGGGGTTGGAAGGGACCTTAAAGATCACATAGCTCCACCTCCCCTGCCATGGGCAGGGACACCTTCCACCAAACCAGCTTACCCAGAGCTCCATCCAGCCTGACTTTGGACACTTCCAGGGATGGGTCATTCACAGCTCCTCCAGGCAACCTGTGCCAGGACAGCACCACCCCCACAGGGAAGAATTTATTCTGAATATCTAATCTTAATCTCCCCTCTTTCAGTTTTGAGCCGTTTCCCCCTATCCCATCACTCTATGTCCTTGTCCAAAGCCCCTCTCCCTCTCCCCATCCCAGCCCTCATCTGCTTCCCCACGCACCCACGTACACAGCACCATCACCCTTACATTACACAGCACTTTAAGCACATTTATAGAGATTTTGCTGGTTTGCTCCACTGCTTTATCCCAGCAGGAAAATTCCAAGGCTTCTCTCACTGACACCAGTGAGTTTCCTTCGATCAAGTGCAAGCAAGGGAAGGCCCCCAAGCTCTCAGCTGAAGTTCCTCTTTGCTGTACAAGTGAAGCCATGGAAAGTACTGCCGGACCAGAGACCCTTCAGAAGTAAGAACTGATCTGTAAGGGCACCACCAGCAAACAGCATCCAGGGGCCTCAGGATTTTTTGTCAGGCAGTGACTGCCACTCTCCCTTATCCCAAAAGCTATTCAAGCTCTCAAAGCCCTATGGCTTCCTCTAATGCCCACTGATTTCACCCGCAATTAGCTGGCTTACCAAATACTCTAGAGATGAGCCTTAATCTCCTGGTGGGTCAGTGATTAAGGTAGAAAGTGTGAATAAGCCCCTATAATCAGAAAGTGTTGTGAAAAAGGAGACTTAATATACATGAGGCATAGATACTGTATGCAAAATAAACTTTGTTTCAGCAACAAAAAGAGCATCAGGATGCAGTGCTCAGGGGGAAAAAAGAAAAGCAGTTTCATTTCTGAGAGGTTTTAGATCCTACTAAAAGCTGTTTAAGTTAATTCAGGAAGATTGATAGTTGCTATAGGCAGACAGAGTGCCAGAAGAAGGAGGACCCAAAAAACCAGAAAATTGTCAGAATTGGACAAAACCCACTATCCATCAATTTTGTGCCCTGAGAATACATTGAAATTATTTTTCCCAAACTGTTTCTAAAACAGATGCTGCTGCATTTCTCTCTGTAAACACAAAGAAAGAAAATTAAATAAATAGTGTTTACAAATAAGCACAAACCTCCTGTGCTGTGTGACACTGACCAAGAAATAAAATACACATGGAAAACAGGTATGAAAGCACATTAATTTATATCCCCATGAAAACTAGTTACACAGACAACCTTCATGTAGTTGCTAAAGCAACATTAAAACTTCCACTGCTAAAACCACTAAGTAGACATCGTTTACAATTTGATTCCACCACTACTTAAAAGAAAGTTAACTTGAAAAGTTTCCACTTCAAAATTCCCTTTTAAATATTTCTCCCTGTAAGGTTTGAGATTTCATAGAGCTCTCACTTCTGCAAATGTGGAACAACACAAATGCAGGACAGCACAGAGCAGATGCTGGTGGGACAGTAAATGGAGTGAAGTCTCTTTGGCCTGGAAGGATGGAAGAGGAATTTAAAAATGTCTCAATTCTTCACAGTTTGTTTCAAAGCAGCTGACAAATTTTTGTGGGGGGAAAATTAATCTTATTAATTGGCAAGGCATGACATAGTCAAATGTTCAGAATTGCGCCCATGCTTTATCCAAACTCACTGGGAGATAAAAGAGAACTTTTAACCATTCCCAAGCTTTCCTTTTTGATACTGGGCTGTTACTCTATGAACCAGTAGATGTTTTTCTTCATGGGGTACTAACTAAAACTTGAATTAAATCTACACCGACAAGCTGGAGGAAGGGCTTATTACAGAACCAAGGGCCACCAGCAGAAAGCACTCATGGAGTGCCTTGGTGAGCTCTTGGGTGGGTACAAGGTGATAACTCTACCCCAATAAATCATTCCAAGTAGAGATACGGTCTTTCCACTTTTCTTAAGCATGAGAAGAAAATTGGTGAGTTTAGAGTGAGCATGTGGTTGCCTTTAATATTTCATAGCATTGTCGTCATCATTATGGTAGCATTGTTTTCTCCATGCCTGCCAAAACATGAAATTTGATCTCAATCTGAAGCAGTCAGTGCTGGATGAAACACTGGAGTGTTCATAAAATACATAGGCCAGCTCTCAAACAATGCATTTCATTGATAGGCAGTGGAAGTGGGGTTTTGTTTCAGAAGCCAAATCCTCCCCCACAAGAGGAAACATTCCTGTCTTACATGTTCTGGCAAAACTTACTGTGCAGAACACTGCTGGGAAACTGGGCAGAGTCTGTAGATTCATGAGGACTGGGAACCACCTTGAGCTCTTTTGTCCCTCTCTCTGCGTTGTCTGTGGTTGACAGAACTTTGCAGCACTCACTTTGATTTTGATTTAAAACTGTCCTCAAAAAACAATTTAAAATCTGTTATGAGCAAACTTCTGTAGCGCTTCAGCTGAGCTATAGCAGAAACAATTTGTCACAGCAACAGCTGGAACAAGATGTGTCTGCAAGATGAATGTCTTGTTCATGCACACTGCAATGCTGATCGGGACTGGAGGGGAAAAAAATCAGTCCGTATCCAGCGTGTTTCAGGCAAGCAGAAATAGCAGTCATTTCAATTCAGTAAAGATGGATAAATGTCTCTGTCTTATCAGATTTCTTAAAATAATCCCTGGCTAAGGAGAGCAGAAAGCTCCTGAGCCAAGTCAAGTCTATTCATTCATATTCTCAAAACCATTAAATAATAATCAGGCAGATGTTTTCCAAAGATCCAAAAATCTGCATTGGGGTGGCCACCTCTTTCTAACATAAGTAGAGGAATTGGACTTCTCAAAGTGCTCACTCTTAGTTTATTTTTTAATTTCGTATTTATTTTCTTGCACTTATTTAGCACCTATTTTAATTGCGAAGTACTATCCCTATATAGTCTTAAAAGTTGCCTGGGCCTTGGTAGCCAAATGAGATTGTTCTCATCCTGTGTGGCAGGGTTTTGAATTAGAATTTCACACACCATGCTGAAGTAACCATGGTTTTGCAGAAGCAGAAGACAGAGCATATCTTTTACTTCATGGAAGTCAGCATACACCTCTATTTGTCTCCAGGCATTAGACAAAACCAGAAACAGACCAGCCTCTGCAGCTCTTGGCTCTGTGCTCTCAAAATGCACTCACTGAATTCCAGAAAAAGAAGAAAAACCCCCAACATTTTTGGACCTGTACCAAACATCTTGTGGCCAATTGTGAGTAAAAGCAAATTTTGTCCTTTTAAGTTTTGTTTTGAAACATTTGGTCTGGTTCTGAAATCCTTAAATTTTCTGTTTACACCCTGCAACTACCACCCTTTGCTAGCAGCATTGTTACTGGTTTTTTCTTCATTACACTTACTTACTCTTCATTAATTAAACTTACTGTTTATGTATATTCACTTTGTTATCTCACTCCTCCCCTCAGTGCATCCATGTTCCTGTCCAGCACAAACCTAAGGTTGGCCCAGGGCACTACTTTCACATGAGTTTCAAATCATGTGAAGTTTGAACTTGACTGATACGGGAAGTGGATAAGGGATACTTCTAGTTTGAGAGATAACAGAGAAGGCAGAGATGTCCCACATGACTTTTGCCATGACTGGAAGATGAAACCATTGCAACTTCTTGCCTGTGGCTCTGAGGTGCAGGACAAGCAGAGGAGTAGAGCAAGACATCTCCTTTTACAGCTGGGTTTGTTACTACTTCTAGATTAATTCATTCAGTAGGATTTTTTTCATCTTCTTCATGTTCCTTCAGCCTTTTTCTCCTTTCCTTTGCAGCTCTCAAATACCCCAAAGACAAAAAAAGTGAATTAATATTATCTTGAATAAGTCGCTCAAGTTTGTACACTAATTCTTAGACCTAAGAGATAGATAGAGATAGAGATAGAGGGATAGAGATAATCTCCATCCCATATAAATGTCCATAAAGACTCATGTATTGTGAAGCTATAATTCCATTCTTTCAGCAGCATACAAAATCAATATTAAATGCCTTTCTGTTAGCTTGCCTGACTCACAGGTATCACAGCTCAAGATTTTTTCCCTTGCATCTTAATCCCCCATCCTGCATCATGGATTTAGAAGGAGATTAGATAACCAGGGCAGCTGCCTTCAAACTTCATGTGCTTCAGTATGGTACAATCACCAGTACTGGAAAATCAGCGCAAACACACACAGACAGGTTTGCTCATGTTTCGCCTTCTGAAACTTCAGGAGAAAGTTTTGCAAGGTTTCTGCAGAGTACAAATTATCACCCATTTACTCCAACCTTCCTGCTTTATGGCTGCTCCTCTAATCAGCTTTGCCATTTGCATCCACGCATAAGGATCCTGATTCCCTTGGACTCACCACCCCCAGTCCCCTAAGCTGGAGAGGACAGGCTGGGAGTGTGCCACCTCAGATTGTCTCAGTGGTAAGGATTTGTGGGAAGTAATCAGGATCAAAAAGCATTTGCTTAAATTATCTCTATTATTATTACATAAAGTCCAAGAAGTGTTCACAAGGGAGAAAGTTTTCCTTGAAACTTTGAGCTTTAGGGGTATTCAGGCCCTAAAAATTTCCAAAATTCTCCTCATAATTGGTTTCATAGTACGTATGTCATTAAAATCATCCCCAGTGTACTTGTCCAAAAATTTTTTAAAAAGAATATATAGCAAATTCCAACTTTTTGCCCTTCCTGACAGAAATCATTCCATTTTGACCACCTGATGGGCCCTTGGGGTTAATTAGAAAATCCCCATCAAGAGCTCAGAGGCCAATATCAGCTGTCAAAATCCCACATTCCCCTCTTTCACCTCTTTCAAGTGCAAAACAACCTGTGTCTGAAGATGTGCCAGAGAATAAAAGGGCACACCACAACCACTGTGGGCTCTGACTTAGACCTATTCATGGCCTCACTACTATGAATACAGCAAAATCTCAAATGAAAGTTTTAATCTCCCCACTGCATTCAACCCAAAGAGAAAAGGGCTTCCCTTTTAACAATTTCCCCCCTTAAATCTTTTGTGTTGCCATGCTCCTGTAAAAGCTGAGATTTTGCTCAGCCCCAGCGAGGGCTTTTGCCACAGAAAGCACTGCACCTAACCCCTTTGTGCTGACATAAGAGTAAAGGTCTGCTCAGACCAAAAGTAACTCATGCAAAAAGCCTTCAGAGGCTCTAAATACAAACTGAACAAGATCAGAGTTAAAAGTGCAGGCATCTGATCTCACCCAGCTTGCCTTCCATGCTCCCTTCCCTTGTTTCCAAAGGTGCATGGTAAATGCAAAGATGAGTGAGGGAAAAACAAACATTGGAAAAAAAAATCAGATGTGCTGGAAGATGAAGACAGAAAAGTCCTGTTACTCCATCTCCTCTGCACCTCCAAGTCTCTCTCCAGATCAGATGAGATCTCTCTCATATATACAGGTGAATACACTGCACCAGAAAAGTGCAGACTCATTGACTCATGATTGCTCATCCCGGTGATCACCAGCTGCTTTCCTCTCCCTGTAAGCAGACCCCACTTACAGAAAAGTCAGTAATAAGTTAATTTTGCACTCAATTTTATGAATGAAGGAAAACAGCAAAGGCTATGATTTCATTAACTGCTCGGCCATGCACAGGCACATTAATGGTGTGAAACGAAAACCAGAAGAAGCAGTAAGGATCTTCAGATGTGCCACTGCTTCTTTTGGGGTTTGGGGAGCTTTTAATCCATTTCACTACAAAACCTACTTTTCACCTCATTTTGCTCAGAGCAGAACATTTCCTGCCTGGTGCCCCCAGCCTCAGAGAGCACCACCCAGCCTCACTCTTTGTGCCCAGCCCCTCTCACTGACACGAAGGCGACGTGGTTTTCTATCCTTCCGAGGGACTGTGCTTCCCCCCCTGCCCAGGACGCCTCCTCTCCCCTTCAAGTGATTATTGTTTTGTTTTTTTCTCCTCGTGAGCAGTAACACCTACATTGTATGGGGAGAGACAGCGAGCATTCATACCCCTCAGAAAGCCATTCACTCCAGGGCAGCTGGAGAGGCTCAGTGTTCGGTTTGCCCTCTTCACTCTTGGATGAGTTT
The DNA here is from genome assembly GCF_017639235.1 of Corvus kubaryi. Lineage (NCBI taxonomy): Eukaryota > Metazoa > Chordata > Aves > Passeriformes > Corvidae > Corvus > Corvus kubaryi. The sequence continues at coordinate 1,084,060 of NW_024580660.1, forward strand.
TGTGCAAAGCTCGGGCTTGGAGTCCTTTCCCTCCCAGAGCCAAGCAATTAATGAGAGGTGGAAAAAGGAGAGAAAATGTCGCAGGGTTTTGTCTTTCTTCACAATTTGTTCTTTTTATGTTTGTTTGTATCTGAATTATGTTATCTGGTTGCCCTGGAAGGATATAAAAGCATATTGGGGAGGAAAAAGGAAATTATGTTTAATTAATTAATATGTCCTTGGGCTTTTTTCTTTTATACTAAAGGTTTGGAAATAGCACCTCCTATTCATGGAGCAGTGAGTGGAACTGCTGCTAGAAGAGAGACCACTGGCCAAGCAAGATTAGGGGTGTTTTAATTTGGTACAGCCCTACTTCAGATAGTGGCTCATCTCTTTTCAGAGAATGTTTTTGCAGATCAGAGTTCCAAAGGTCCTAACAGGCTGTTAACAACTTTTGTCCCCTGAGATTTGTGCTGTACTGACCAGGATCACATTCTAAAGCAGCACTATGGCCCTTTACACAATAAAGCTGATGAAAAAAAGTGGAAAAAAAAGTTTAAAAAATAACCCCCCTCACAATTTCACCCATCTTCCCGTCTCCTTTCCACTTTATTTGCTGTTGATGCAAAGCCATTGGATTTTCAATTGCATGGTATCATCATGCTTTATTTTTATTAGAGATGCACCAGATACCTCCCACCCCCTCAATATTACATGGGTCACTCTTCACTAGAAAGTTTAAATTTTCGTGTTCTCTTTAGTGAACAAGATCCTATAATAATGGAATAAACAGTGTGGTTTGTTTCTGGTGAGCCAAGAACTAAGATCAATGAATTGGTTTTGTTGTTTTGTTAGTGATATAACATACAATATACCATTTGTTTTTAAGAAAATACAAAAGTAATGCAAAAATTTCCATCACTGGTGCAAAATGAAAATAAACACCGGGGATGAATTTCATTCTTTGGTTTACCATGGCAGAAGCTGACTTTGTTAAGCCACTGAAACAGCACAGTGTAATCATACTGTGATGAATCCAATAATTTTACTAGAAAATTGATCAGCAGCAAATGCTGTTGTGTTCTATATGACAGAAAAGTCTTTTTTGTCTTCCTTTTGCTTTTACTAATGCTAAAATAATAACAAAATATAATGAAATAATTATATCATTAAGACTAACAATAAATAACATGAGAACTGATTACTACAGAAAATAATTTTGTCATGTTATTTTCCATAGTAACATAGTATTTTGCTATTTAAACCTAAAAATAAAATTAAGTAAAGATAGATGTTTCTGGATGATTTAGAAGGATGTGCAGCCTTGGCCTGGTTGGCACTGGATGGGAATCAGAAATACCCCTGTCAATCCAGAGTAAGTGTCAAATAGTCAGTAAAACCCAAAACTCAAAAGAGTTAAACACTCCCTTCATTCCCATTGCAAAGACAAACGGGGGGAAAGAAGGAAAGAGGAGTCTGGAGGCCTCACTTAGGTGACAGTTCGCTGTGTCAGGTGCTGGGTAAATATGTAGCAAACGGGAGTCTTTCTTCATAGCTTGTCTAACCAAGCAGAAAGTTCAGTTTGAAGGTATGACTTCAGCTCTTTCCATCCTCTCTCTTTCCTAGATCCTGAATTGAACAGACACCATTAAAAATCAGCAATCACATTTAATAGCTGGTATAAGCAGGCCCCAAGCAGGGTAGACATAAGCAAGCTGGTAAGTTGTGTTTTATGGTCCTGTTTGTTACATGATTAGAGATCTGCTGATACAGGACAGCAGATGGAAACAGAGACTCATCAGCCCGAATACACAGAAATGTCTCCAGGACAGTGTTTATTCTCAAGGGGTATTTTAGGGATTGGTTGGGCAATGAAGCTGGCAATTAATGATTTGGGAGTTGTGATCAGTCTCTGGTCACTACTGCAAAGTCCAAATCCAGACCTCGATTCAGGTCTTGAGATCCCTGGGAGGAAAGGTGTAGTATCAGCAGAGTGGGGTTTGTTGAGATATGCCCAAGCAAAGGAACCACTGTGGCCAAAATTACAACTTGTTTGGCCCTATGGCAGGATTTTGACAGATCTCTTACATTAAAAACAACCCTTTCATCCTGTTCAAGAAAAAAATCCTCTCAGGATATCTCTACTTTTACCTAATTTCAGTAAATCATTGAGATCTCAGTGAAAGGCACACACCCATAAAATTTTATTGCAGATTTTATCCAATTACTTTTGGCCCCCAGAAAACTTGAATTACTCTCCTAGTATGATACAAAGATTAGATTTGGCAGTAATATTCTAAATATTGCTCCTGTTAGTCCTTTTTCCTAAAGCTTTTGAGAATCTGTCTGCTCAAAAAAAAAGTGGATCTTCTCTCAGAATTGGGTTTGATGATCTCTGACTACTGTACTGAAGGGAGGTAGATCGAGAGTACCTTTGACTTGGATCCTTTGCTGCGTCTGTAACTAAGTCAGTAATCTGTTGCCATGCCTTTAGACTCCCATTTAAGCACCATTTGAACATCACTGCCAAAACTTCCTCTCTGGATGTGATCAGAGCAACCCTTCCACTCTTTCCTAGTTTCTACATCCTTGAAGTGGTGAATGGCACTTTTCTATTTTGTGCATGCAAAGTGTTTTCAATAAGATTGTGCCACAGGAATGGCAGAAACTCCACTCCCTCCAGGAGAGATTCTCTGTCAAATAAAGACAATTCAGTGAAAACTCTAAAGCCCTCTGTGTCAGCCACAGTGAAGAGCACAGTATAACAACAACAGATAAAGACAAACTGAACAATGTGACAGACAAGTACCCGGGGATCTGCCTATTTGCAAAATGTCTCCTGTTTGCATGTGAACATTGCTGAGCAAGCCAAAGCCCTTGCTCAGGAATGATTTAATTTATATGCCCTCAGAATGAGGTCATATCCATATCATGCGTGATCTCTACTAGCTTTACAGATGCTTTAACCTGAGAAGGTTCAAGCTCTTCAAGAGCTATTCATTCTTGGCAGGTTGATATAGTAACTGACAATTCACTGCCATCCAAGTGTATCTGGGAACACAAAGCTCACATAAATATTGTCGAGCATATCCCATTGTCAGTTACTCACTTCTGCCCTTCAGCTTCCTGCAGCCCTGAGAGGAAGATCATTTCTCTCGGTGTCATATGTCTGACTGACCCAGCAGATACAAAATTGTTTCCTTTTTACCAGTAATGGACTGTGCTTGAAATGTCAGACACAGGTTTGTTCAACCCCAACCAACAAACAATGTGAAACATAAGAGGTCGTGTGGGCAGAGACTGGTGAGAAAGCCTGAAACAGCTTGTAAAGGTGTATCTACACTGAAAAAGCTCCAGGAGGAAGCATGAAGACCTACTTGATATTTTTTCTCCTGCAGTTTCTTGGCTGACCTGCCTGCTTACCCAACCTAAGCCCTTACCAAAGACAGCTGTGTGTGAACAACGGGGTTTTCACACTGTACTCGTGGCTTTCCAGCCCAGAAATGCCCACTTGGTCCTTTGCTCTGGATTTATTACCCTCACCTGGGCCCCTCTCCCTCTGTGACAGCTCTCAGATAGAAGGCATGAAAAGAATAAAAAAGGATGAGAAAAACAGAAGAAATAAGTGTGCAGAACTCATGGCTTTCAAACTTAGCCTGGACCAAATATTTCTGACTGATAAATCTGATTGAAGAAGGGGTGCACTCCATTCTAAATTTGGAGAGGTATTCTTTCTTTTAATTACCTGACATGCATCTCTCTCACACACTAATTTACCCTGAAAAGAGTAATCAAATTAAATAGATATATGTTCTTAGCTGCACTATCTTTCAGCCATAACCCCCTGTTTCAAAAAATTGCTTTCTTTTTCCCTTGATGATCTTCCAGTTGAATTAATGAATGAAACTGGCTCACAAACAAGGCAAATGAGTGGCAGAACTGCCACAAGTGAAACCATAGACTCATGGGGTCCAACCTTCCAGCACCACAAGCTACTGGCAGAGATCAGCCTCCTTGTCTAGCAACACCCTTTTAGCATCACCTTCAGCTTCAGCTGGGCAACCTGGACAGACTGGTTTATTGTAAACACATGAAACAACCTAGGCACATCAGCGGTGCCCATGCAACAGCTATTGTTTCATCCTGACTGCTGTCACACGTACTGTTATTTGACAATTTTGACATGGCAGATGCAAAAAAATTGCCTTTTTTCTTTTCTGCTATTCCCCTTTAAAGTAATGGGAGTTACTGGAAGTAAAATCAGCTAATATCTAAACCGTAAAAATTGTATACTGGGTACTAAAGGTACTAGGAAGAAACAAGAAATCCAAAACTAAAGCTTTCTTTTAAGATGTAAGCACAAGTAATTTAAAGTCTGTTTCTGGTAAAGTATGGAAAAAAGTAGATCCATTACTTAATTGTCAAAAAAACTTCTTGATTTGAGTACTATGAGCACTATAGCCAGACCTGATGGAAGGAACAGGAGAGGCTGAGTGAAATTTATCCATTTCCTTCGTTTCATGTTGCGGTTGGGACTATGAAAAGAACCCAGGAGCCTTGGTGCCCTGTACTGTCTTCAGTGCATCAGGCACTTTTCCTCCCATGGCATCAAGGTAAACAGAAGTTCTGGATTTGCCTGAAGTGCTCCTGGCTAATTCAAAGGGGTACATTTCACTACCCAGATCAGTCAGACCAGCACAGAGGCTCTGTTTCATTTGCCTTCAACTTCCCCCAGATTAAACCATCAGACCCACATCAATCACTGGGTGTAAAAGACATGGAGTAATTGGACTAGGAGGTTGTCGACAGAGTGAGGGCTTCTGTTCAGAAAACAGATGTCTTGGCTTTTCCTTGGTCTTGTTTATTCTTCATAAATACCAGAGCAAGACAGCAGAGTCACTATTATCTCGTAACAACGTTCTGTTAATCAGGCATGTCATTTGCTTGTATGGCCCAACCTTTTGCAGATCCCAGACATTCCCCTTCCACAAGAATTAACCACAAAAATACTGCAGTGTAGCTGCTTTATGACCATGGATAGGATCAATTTGTTTTGTGCTTTCAGACACTGATCTTGCAACAGCAAACATACAGACACTGTAGCAGGCTTCTTTACATAAATAAGGGATTTTTGACCACCACCTTTCCTTTTTCAGTGGCAATTTGTCAAGATCTTTTCCCTAATTCCCAGCTTAGTAAAGAGACAGCATTGAACTAACAAACAGCACATCCTTCCCAAATGGCTCTGAAAAGCAATCAACAGAGTGAAAGCCAGGTTAAAATAATAATGACACCAGGAGCGTATTATTGGTGGACTAAAACCAGGAAAGAAAAGGAAAAACAAAAAAAAAAAGGGGGGAAAGAGAAAAAGAAAAAAAGGCAAAACAAAATCAGGAGTTAAAAGAAGTAACCAAAGAATTCAAGAAGTAAATATGAAGTTACACATTGCAGCCTGAACTCACATCATGGCAGAGAGGACCCGTGCAGAAACCAGAAACAAGGACCAGGAAGGGGATGAGGCAGGAGGAACCCCACTTCCCATGTGTGGACACACTTCCAGATGATCTACAAATTACAATATTCCTGCCTAGAAGGCAAACTGTTCTTACAGTGCCATTTGCTTTAGCATAACCATAATCTGTGACATCAGCTTGATTCTCCCCAAGTATCTGGATTCAGAGTTCTCATCTGGAATAGCCACTGTGAGTTTCCTCAACTCTGAGCTGAAGGGGAGGTAGCACCTCTCTTATCCTCACTGTCTGCTGGGAATCTTTATGTTTTAGCAGGAAGAACTGAACTCAGAGTGAAAACCTTGGTAGTCTGCAGTGGAGGCAGGTTCACTACAAAATCCTGACATCTTTAATCTTAGTGGATGCTTTAAAACTCAAATGAATCCAATCAGCAGCCCAACTTTCCTGCAAACAATCAACTAACTCTGGCAAATATGGACGTGGAGGTTGCCTCCCACTCTTCATATGGCCACTGCTCTACTCTAACTGCATCCTGACATTCTTGCTGGAAGTTTTATATTTTGCTTAATTAGGGCATGTGTTTTTCTTACTGGAAAAACGTCTACAGACTTCAATAAGAGCAGGATTTGGACTATTTTTTTGAAGCTTCTCACTACTGTGTCTTCTGAATTTTACACACTTCTGTCCTCAGAGGTCACATGATTCAAAACCAGTCTCAATATCTGTGTGCAAACATAATATCCTTTGCCAAACAGTCAAGCACTACAGATGTGTGGATAGTAAAGAAAAAAAAATCAAAACCAAACCTTACATAACATTTTATACATGCAGTGGAGATGCACAGTATTTAGGAAAATTAAGGAAAAAATGAGATGTGATAGAAAAACATTTGTGTGACTGCACATGGGTAGGTGCACCTCCCCATATATTGTCCTCTATAAGGGAATGCTTCAAGTGTCATCTCCAAAAGTGAAATGGGGAGACTTGGTAGGAGGGGAAGCAAAAAGAAAAGAGATTTTTTCCTCTTTGAGCCCCTGCTTGGTGCCAGCACTGGTGTTAGACCCACTCAGTCTCCTCCCTCACCACACTGTGAAGTGCATGTGGCCAGCAGAACTGGGATCTCTCATTCCCACGTCTCACAGGATAACCAGGCTTTCACACAAACAGCACTTGCACTCGAGTGCATTTGTCTCTGCTATTTCTTTATCTCCCCACAGAGCTTTGCTGCAGTTCAACACCTACACACGGTGCAATTTTATTTAGGATTCATTTTTATTAAATATCCAAAGTTATAAAGGATGCCATTGCTATAATTACTGAGAGCAACATCAAATACAAAAATGTAAGTGTAGCTAGACATCAGAACACAGCTTTTTCAGGATGGTGTCAGACTCCCCAGTGAACAAGTTTAGCTTTTGGTTTTGCACATCAGGGTTGGGGGGAAAATGGCTTGAGGAGCCCTATAGAGGTGCTTTTGCTTCCCTGACTTCTCACACAATATTCTTTCGAATGAATTTAAGGCTTTTCTTGTCCAAATCCCCGCAAAAGTAACCACACTGCAGTTTTTCTACTATTATGCAAATAGATTAATCAGCCAACGCTCCAGTGAGAATTAATTTATATTTGAATCAAATGAGGCCTTAGATTCTTTATAACCCAGCCCCCAGGCCAAGGCCTGGGCTAGGTAGCAACCTCATATTATTCATTTGACGAAATGTGAACTGACATAAATACCATGGCTAACTTTCAATCCGATTACCCCGTTACCTCACATCAATGCTCTCCCAGCCATCAGCCTCCAGCGTCCCTCCTTTCACCAGCACAGCCAACAACTGACAACTCCTCCCTGATAAACAAGCACCCACGCTGCCACCTCAGACCCCCACTCTTAACCCATCATTCCTGCTCAATGGCCCTTATTCAACAAGGTACTTTATTTTGTTTGTAGGAATTGGGGCACTAAACAACACAAAAATACTGTTTTGCTGGGGCTGTGATTCAAAGCTGCCCTTTCAGAGCTGCTGAGCACTTGGGGCACTAACAATAAACATCCAAAAAAATATGGGAGCATCATGTCCAGCCATACATAGATATTTATAATATGCATGCACACATTTAATTTAATACAGTCACTGACATCTGTTATCTTTCATTCTCTCCTTAACCCTTAAAAAAAAAAAAATAAAACAATGTTTGGGGCTACTATGTCCAAAGGTCAATATAAAGTGAACCCACATTTTACACAGCACCCTTATACTAAACGCATGTTGACAACCACTAAATTCTTTCTATTGCCTTGCACAGGAACTTGTTTTTTTAAAAGGCTTCCCCCCCTCTCCCTTTAAAACTGTAAGCATTTTAAAAGCTTGGCTAAACAATCCACCAGGTGTGAGAAAAGCCTTCTCTGTGCAAGCAGCTCTGTGTCAGAAAACCTACACTTTGTAATTAGATTAGCAGGCAAGGACTGAATAGCTCTGATCAAAACATCCCCCCTCTGCATATTGTTTATAGTGCATAATTGATAACTAAGCTTCTCTAGTCATGGTTAAAATCTACTTAAAAACAGGAGTCCTCTGCACTCTGCAATTTAAATGAAGAGGAAAAGAAAACAGTGCACATTCTTAAAAAGCTATATGTAATTACTTGGCTTTCTTGCTTAAACAAGGCTTGATTGGAAAATATGTCATAAAACAAACCCTGTGATTTAACAGCAGCTCCTCATAAATTCATCACTTAAAACACAGTTAAGAAATTTAGAGATGTAGTTTTTACCATGAAAACATTCTTCATAGTGAACTCAGGAAGAGAAGGAAGACAAACCTCTTGGCCACATGGCCCCAGCACTGAGGGACATCCCAGATCCCTGTCAGGAGAGCCAAAAAACTCCTCAGCCCACGAGGATGACTTGACTTGTCCATCTTTGTGGATTTTTTCCATGTGGCCAGACAATCTACTTGTATACTGGAGACAGTTTCCCAAAGTAAAGAGCAAGTTTGAAATGTGCTGACTTCCTGGACACACTAAAAGTGGGGTGAAAAAGAGTTGCATCACGTTAGAGAGCACATCATCCCTACTTGTTCCTTCAAAGGAAAGGCCTACACTCACCTGGATATGATGCTAAATGGAAAATAAAGTGCTCCCTACACCTTTCACACAAAGCTTATATATTTTTCTTGGAAAGAGTGAGACTGTTTCCCAGCCCTGTTTCATCTGCCTGGAGTGCAAATATCCCAGTTTTGAATTTTGAACTCAGCCAGTCCAGCCTGACGTCAATCCATTTTTGTACTGGGGGGCCTGGGACCAGATGCAAATTCTTGTATGTCTCAGTCTTTCCAAAGAGAGATCTCTAATTTCTGCTTCCTTCTGCTAAGGTCAGTGCACCTCATAAATCCCAACATTATTTCATCCTTCTTAAAACACTCCTTTTAAATATTAGGTCTGGTCAACCAGAACAGAGAGTAAAAAACTGCCTTCTCTTTGGCTAGAGGACACTGTGGAAATAGCAGAAGGTAACAAGAAGACATTCTCCGTTTTTCCTCTCACAAATCTGGGGACAGTTGCCATATACACAGCAGTGGATGGAAACTTTTCTGTGCTGTCCAGCCTGCTCCTACTTCTGCTATAAGTGCAGAAGCAGGGAAAAGGCCCAGGCATGAATTGTCCTGGCATAGAAGTCCAGCCTCATTGCTCGAACTGCCCGGAGAGAGTGTGTCACTGATCACAGTCAGCAGTGTAGTCCTGTCTCTACACATTCCCCCATTGGTTTATTTATCTGTGGGAGAAGGAAACATTCACCAAAAAAGGATAGAAAATTTTTTTTATAGTACCATAAGGGAAAGTTAGGTAAAGATTGATAGGTGAGGGACTAAACTTCCATTTAAGACCTAAGACAGAACACTTTAAAAGACACTGGAGAAATACACCTTATCCTAGTACATCCGTGAATCAAGAGGCTGCAAATATAGCTTAAAGCTACATTAAATTCCTCTCTCCTGAGCTTTCTGGGTTTGACAAGTCACAGCCAGAGTATGGGTCCTCAAAAGGGCCTGTCCCGTGCCAGGACAACATGACTGTACCAGATTTCATCAAGTCAAACTTTAAATCGCTGAATCCTACCTGATGCCCCTAAAGACCTTTCTAGAGACATAAAATTTTATGCTCTCTGCCCTCTTATATTTTTAATGGAGAAGGAAAAACTGAGAGAAAAAAAAAAGACAAAAAGCATGACATGATGAGAGGGAAAAATGTGAATGTGACCACTAAAACATGTTTTTTGTAAAGTAGTCCTCATTGCTACAGGTGGGACAAGAAACCTGAGAAAAGCTGTTTCATCTTATGAAGATCGTCTTCAAACATCCTGGCTGCCTCATTCTAAACTTCAGTTGTCTTTGATATTTCCCCCTGCAGTACCAAAACACTCCTGACAAGGTCCTGAAAGGAGACAAGTACATTCAAATTCTTCTAGGGCTTAACCCCACTGCATTGAAATTACCATGAGTTTTGCCCCTGACTTCAGCTCTGACAGAACAAGCAGCATTCTCGGGCCAAAGGCATGGGGAAAAGCTTTTCTACAACTCTCTTTACATGCTTGCACTCTCCTTAGTCTCAGAGATTTCCGTTTGCTTTCAGAAAGCTGAAGGCATAAATGGGCAACACACTTCACCGTCTATCTGTCCAATCTCATGGCTGCTGGAACACAAGTAGGGCATTTTTCTTCTGTTTGTCAGAAAGAAACACAATTCTCTGAGAAGGGATGTACTTTCAACGGGTTGGAGACGCTCCCAGGAGAAAGGCTTTGGCTATTTCAAGAAAGATTCTCAAGATCAAGGACCTCATCAGCTATTCCTGATAATGAAATGGAAAAGCCCTTCATCTCCGAACATCAGGAAGCTGCGCCGCTTGCAAACCAAACCCCAGAAGAAGGGTGGTCCTGTTCTAGTCTCCACGATAAGCCAAGTGTTTTCTGAGGAGAACAACTCTTTCTCACAAGTGGAGATCCAGTAGAAAATCTACTGGGTATGGTTACCTACCCCTGAGAATCCTGAAGAGATGTCCATGATGCCTAAGACTATGGAGCTGTTAATTCCTCAGGCATTATTGCTCCTTGGTTTTCTGTACCTGAAGCACCTCACTTGCTAAAAGCATCCCCAAGGGACAACAGAAACACAGCTATTTTCATTCATTTCACTCTCCATTTTACACAAAGTGACTGGGAACATAGCACACGGACCATATGGACCAGTGCTTGCTCACTCATTTCTCAGTGGTTCTATGAAGGCGAACTGTGAGGGGCAGTTTGTCATTCTTCTGTCAGAGCTCCAGAGATCACACTCCACATCAACATCTACAAGAATAGCTCAGTATTTCTGGAAACTAAGCATTCTATACCTATTAAAGAGGTCCACACATTTGGTCTTATCCTCGATGGATGCTGGACAGTTTACCAGCACCTTACAGACATGAACATAGCTGTGGTCAGGGCATGGTCTGTAACTGAACCATATAGCTGCAAACCCATTGCCTTAATGGACAAGGTCACAAATGCAATACTTACAAGATAAAAACACTAAAAGCCCAGGGAATCCAATAATCAAAAACACTTGGAATTCATGTTTTATTTTCTTAAGATATTCCCGCATTTGAATTGTGAGGCCATTCAAGTATCTCAACAAGGAAATTTTGCACTTCTGTTTGCTAAAGAACTGTTACACAGTATTTGAGTTTTTTTTCCTTCCTTATCACATGGCTTTGAGTCCCACCAAATGATGCACAGGTTAATCTCTGTCAGAGGACCTTTTCAGCACCTTCACAGAGGACTCAGAGAGAAAAACACTCTCCCCACAACAGCTGTTTTCCCCACTGAATCATGACATCTGAAGGTATTTTCACCTGGAAGGAGCAAAGTGAGCCTCCCAGCCTATCACCATCCTTCTGGATACCAGCACATAGCTCGGGGAAGACTTTCCATTGGGAAAAGTGTTTCCACGTACCTGGGCTCTCATCAGCATCTCTCTTCTGAGTCTCCCTCCTAAACCTTCCCAGAGAGACTTAAGCCCAAAGGAAGTGCAGCATCAGCTGGCTGGCATGGAAGAATTCAAGGGATTGAGGGCTGATGCTCTAGCACTTTTAAGAAAAGGTGTACAAACAAGAGAAGGTCCTGGGTTTATCATACAGATAGTTAAATAGTGACTCTGTACTTTTTCTGAGAGACAGAGGTCCTTGTGTGATGTTCCAGCAGGAAGAGGGGTAGAAAGCAGCCATTAAATCCATTCTTGTGGCAAACATCAAGGGAGTGTGTGGGCTCAAGGACCCTCTATTCAAGGTGACAGCAAACTCTCAGATTTGCTAAAATCCACCCCAGGACACATTCATTCTCCTGCTGAATTGTTCTGAGAGTCCTGTCCTCCAAACAAAGTCATCCTTCCGGTCTTAGCCTGGAGAATGAGGAACAGAACTGGGTCTTAATGAGTGGAAAAGTCAGGGGATCTTCAAGTCCCAGCACTTAAAATTGACCACTGCAGAGAGAATTCAGTGGATCATTCAGCAGAGACATTTGCCACTGTCATAAGCAAAGGACCACAACTTCAATTTGCAGTGAGGAGGTAGGAGTACTCCTAAGAAATTATTTGAAAGACAAAAGGATTTTTAATTTTTCTGACCTACTTGAGCAACATGAGAGAAATACATTTTTGAGAAAATAAATGGGAAAATTTCATGTTCTGTCATCCTCCACCTTTCATCTGCACAGTCTAATTTGGAAACCCTTGGGGCAGAGACCACAACTGAAACAAGCAGGACCCTGCACACCAACATATGAAATCCAAACTGCCACTGTCCAATTCCCAGCAAGTTTCCACTGGGCCAAGTAATCATGAAATTGAGGCAGCAAATAAACCATCATATTGTATTTTGCAAATCCTAGCTCTCCAAAATATGCCAATCTTAGATTGTGAAAGGAACTGTTTTTCAGGTGTTTGTGTGGTTGTTTATTAGACAGATCAGTGGAGAAGAAAGAAGAGGGATTTTTCAACCCCAGATTATTTTTTTGAAACAAAGGTGGAGGTTGGGGAAAGGATAAAAGGACGAAATGGACAAAAATAATCAAATTTGGAAGAAAGGATGCAAATTAAACTGGCTTGGACGGAGTTAGTAAAGCACAAGCAAGACACGGAGACTAAACTAAAGTTAATTACTTTTGACATGATCAGATCATCTGGTTGCATTTCAGGCTGCGTGCACTCTGGGCTGGCCAGCATGAATGGCAAGGGAAAAGAAAGTAACTCTCCCCTCGAGGTCCCTTTGCCAAGTCTGGGCTGTGCGCTCTGTCCGAGCTCCCTCTTTCTTTGCCCAGAGAGAGAGAGGGGGAGAGGAGAGAGAAACACAGTTAACCACCTGTCAGGGCTGAGGACACAATAAGGCAGCCCCCAAAAGAGCTTTTCATGCATGCGTAATATATTTGTTCAGCTATTCACTTAATGAAGCTGATAAATGTGATGCAAAACAATAGTCAAGTTAATCTATTTAGTAAAATGTTTTGAGACTCTCAGGCGATGTTAAGGAGGGTAGTGTGCTCGGGGACATTTTCATTTCAATACGCTCATCTCTTCCCTCTTAGGGGGGTTTCAAGCAACCTATGTGAATATAATTTCTTATAAATGTGTCTTTAATGGGTTTAATTCACCCTTGCCAGCTGTTTTTTTAGCTATTTTGTAAGAGCAAAACAAACGTGCCAGGCTTGGAAAGCTAGTTAAAATTAGTTTCGGTCACTGGGGCCAAGCTATATTTCCTGCAAACCATCTGCTTGATTGGCACAATAGAAGGATTTTCAAGAAAAGGGGGGATCTAGAAGAGCTTTGAACGAACCAACAGTTACTGTTCCTTGTGCTTGAATTCTAAAGGTGAAGACTTAGGTATCTTAATACAGCCTCGCCCCCGCAGCCTCCATTCAAGCTGCCGGCATGGTCGATGAGCATCGTTAGGGGGCTGGGACACAGCAGGGACGGAGCATCCCTCCCCCTCTCCCGCCGGCCCCTCTCCGGCGGGAAAAAAAAAAAAAAAAAAAAAAAAAGAAAAAGGGAAAAAGGGAAAAAAGTGGGGGGAAAAATAAGAAAACAACCTAAAAGGCGCACACACACCTTTGCACCGCAGCTTTGGGGAGGAAGAAGCGGGGACACCGCGGGGCCGGGCAGCCGGGGGGGTGCGGAGCGGGGGTGGGCTGGTCCCTTGTGGAGCGGCTCCCGGGTCGGGGAGGGAGGGACGAGAAGTTCGGCTTCCACCTGGCTGCGGGAAGCGGCCCGGCAGGGCAGGGGCTGTCCCCGGAGGGTGTCCCGCGTGGGGCCGCGCCGTGGCGGTGATTGAGACGTCCGTCTCCCGCGGCCGGGGATGCGGGAGAGGGACGGGGCTCCGAGCGCCGATCCGAGCCGCCGGGGGGGGGCCGGCCCGGCCCTGCCCAGCCCTTTGGTCTCCGGATTTGAAGTGCTGGCTCTCCCAATTTCATGCGGATTACCAGCCTCGGACCGGGACACACGCAGCTTCAACCCCCCACCTCCCCCTCCCCACCCCTCACCCGCCGGCAGTTTTGGGTTTGGGCTCTTTTTCCCTTTTTTTTTTTTCCTTCTTCTTCTTCTTTTTCTTTTTACGTGACAAAGAAAGTGAGTGACTTTTAAGAAATAAATTTTAAGATAACGACATTAAAATGAATGGCAGGAAGCACAAAACTGCCTGAGCATAGGTCAAACGGCATTAGTCACAGGTTTTATCCTGAGACATTACAATTCCCTTTCTCTTAAATGATCACTGCCTTTGAAAAGAAACTTCCAAAGGAGATCACTTAAAATAAGATCCTTTCGTCTGATTTCTTGGTTTCTTATGGTCTATCTTCCCTTTCAATAGATGTCTAGTCCCTTTTGCCGTGGTGCTTAAGGAATTCTTTATGAGTGTGCTCAGACGCATCACAAGCAACCGGGTCCACGCGTGCCCCAGCATGCGTTTGACCCAACCTTCCAGAAAATGTCAGCCCCTCTTTTTTAAAACCAGAGAAATTAGCAGCAGTTGGTCTATAGTGAGACAAAATGCCCCCAATGTATAAGTAAAGAAAGGAGTAAATCATCTCAAAGGAAACGTATAATGACTGTAAAAAACTAAGTGTTCTCGGAACAGCCCGGGCGGAGCTCAGCTGGGAAACGCTGGGATCTGGGGGCGGCTGCGAGAGGGGCAGGGAGCAGGGGACAGAGATGGGACCAGGGGCTGGCGGGGCGCCAGGTAATTATTTTATTGGGAAAGCCCCATTTACTCTTTCCATTCGCTGCCGTCCCGCTCGCTTGCTAAATAACACCCTGAGAGCAGCGCTGCGCATAAACGGGGCTTAAGGTAACCCCGGAGCGCCCGGGGTGGGGGCGAGCGGAGAGCTGAGCCCGGAGCAGGGCGGGGCAGCCCCCGCTCCCCCCGGGCACCCCCGGCACGGCGGAGCCTGAACGGGGGCGGGGGGCAGGTGGCGGGGACCCGTCCGCACCCCCGAGCCCGCTGCGCTCTGCCTACGCCTTCCTTCCCCTTTTTCTTTACCTGCTAAGCATCAAGACCAGCAAAACTGGGGAGCGGGGGGAAACTGTGGCGAGGTTTTATTTCAAAGTGATGCTTTCAGACGGCAGACCTTCCAAGTCAGCCGTCTGCAGGTGCTCATCTGCTGGGGGCCGGCGAACAGCACCGGGAAAGCTTGTCAGGATCATAGAATTTCCAGGGCTGATTCCGTCCTCTCTAATAAATAACTTTTTGATTTGAATCAAGGGAGAGGTTTAACAGACTTTCTTTCTTCCCTAATGTGATATAAATCGCAGATGCACTTTTATTGAATGGTTAAAGCATCGACATGGAGATAATCAACACAAAACGTCCGGACAAAAACCATCGAGAGAAATAAAGCTGGTTAATAAGATTTTTGAGAAAGCTTTGTGTTAAAAAGTAAAAAGGGAAAACAGCTGAAGGTGACAGTTAGTTCATGGTTAATAGGATAAAGGCTGCATGGTTGAGCTGCACACTTCTGCTTGCAAAGGTTCAGACACACCAAAGGACTGAATGGGGTGCTTTTAAAACATAGGACATTTAACACATCTGTTATAGTCTTTAACAGAGAAATCAGGTAAAACCACTCTCAATAGTCGCTTTCATCACCCACCTCCAAAGGAAACTAACCCCACTTGCGCCTATTTCCATATTTGCCACCACAAACAAAACCTCTCTGCCAGAAGAATCCCTATTTACTACTTTCCCGTTAGACGATGCCATTTGTCCCTCGCACCAAAGTTAGGGGACTCCGGGCTCTGTCGCACTGACTAATACACCTTCCGAAATCCTGCACACGCCCACAGATAAAGAGCGAGATCAGGTGAATTTGGCTGCTTCGAGTCACTGACACCGACAAAGCCGAGAGTAGATCAGACAACTTCAGCCAAAGGGATCCAAACGCTACAAAGTTGTCTTCGTTTTCACAGCTGGAGGGTAGCGACTCCCAGTATTTTTAACGTAGATAAGCTACACAGAGGAGCAAGAGACTGAGAACTCGAAGGGGTTGCTCTGGTCCCACAAAGCTGCGCAGATCTCTTTTGTGTGCAATACTCAGATTTTGTGGGAGCAGAGCTCTTCCCGGCCACATCAAGGCTCACATTTAGGTCTGGGCAAACCTCTCGCTTGACCACAAGTACACGAGACTTTTACGAAGCTCGGATCTTGAAAGGAGAAGTTGACACCGCAAATATGCCTTATTCCGGACCTTCGATGTGCAGAGAGAAAACCAACCCCATCTACGCGCGCTAGTTCTGCCTCATACTAATAGCAGGAGCAGAATATGCTCAAAGCACGGCGGGATCCAGTCTCCAAATGTGTTTCTCCCTCAACAGAGCTTGGTTCAACGTTTTCTAATTTGTATTTTCAAATCCACAAAACCCGTGCTTTTCTGAGAGCCCGCAGATAAGTTTCTATGAATATTTATTGATTTATTTCCTAAACTCAGCAGGGGAGCGGCAAATAAATTTAGTGCTTTCTTTAAATAATTCCCTTTCTACGAGGCAAGATGTCATTCGAAACTTTTAAATAGGCATTTAATTAGCCTGTGTGTGTTGCCTCTGAACAAAACCCCGCTGGGAGCCTTTGGAGTGCTGTATTCCAAAGAGGCGGTCAATATGCAAAATTGATGACTACACTTTCTTTGTGGCGGGGCCATTGTGCCCCGGTTGCTTATGAAGTCTAATCCAATCATAAATTGCAGCCCCGGACCAATGGAGAAGCCGGGAGCTCGCCCTGAATGAAGCTCAAGTGGAGAACTTTGTTGAACCCCATTGTTGGGGCTGTCACTTTTGAAACAGCCTCAGCGGGGCTGACCACTATAAAACCCATGGTCCAGGAGGAAGGGGCAGAGAGAACTCCGCCAGACTCGCTGGCTGGATCTTTACCAACCCAGGTTTGCAAAGCAGAAAACAAAAGCAAACAAACAAACAAGCAGGCGAGCGGCCCCAGCCCGGCTCCGCGGACGGCCCCTGCGATGATGTTCCCCAGCCTCATCGCCCCGCCAGCCGTCTACCCCAGCCTCCTCCGGCCGACTCCCACCCTCACCTTGCCTCAGTCGCTACAGTCGGCTTTTTCCAGCCATTCCAGCTTCCTGGTGGAAGATTTGATCCGGATCAGCAGGCCCACCAGTTACCTGCCCAGGACTGCCCCCCCGCCCAGCATGTCCCCCCCAACCTCGGCCGCCAGGACGGACTCGGGAACGCCGGAGCTCCCCAGCTCCACCACCGCCGGCTCCAGGAGGATCTGTTCGCCACAGACTTCCAGCAGCGACTCCACTTTCCTGAAGTTTGGAGTCAACGCCATCCTCTCCTCCACGCCCCGAGCCGGTAAGCGGGGGACACCCCGAGCTCGCCGCCGGCCGCGGCTCCGGGCGCGGGGGACACACCGCCCGCAGGAGAGGGGTGCCGGGCGAGGGGCAGCGCAGGGAGCCGGCTTAGGAAAGGGAGGGAGGACCCTGTCCCGAGCTGCAGAGCCCTCCGGCATCGCTCGGATTTCGGGGGCGAGGGACAGCGCTGCCCGCGGCAGGTCCCTCTCCGCCGCCGGACGGAAGGGAGGAGCAGGCGGAGGGAGGGGTCCCAGAGACGAGGGGTCCCCCGGCCGTGTCTTCTGGCTGACCCTGTCCTCACGGGTGCCGCTTTGCTGGCAAAACCAGCAAAAGTGCCACTTTTCCTCGGCTGTTCCGGGTTCAGTCTGGCTCTTTTACTTTTTCTAAAAGTACCACAGCGTTGGTCTCCAGGACCAAGCGACAGAACCCAGCCTTGCCGTGGGTCGAGTCCAACCGGTGGTTACCCTCCGTTTAATTTGATTTTATTTATTTACTAGAAACCTCCCCTGCGTTGCTTCAGAGCGTCCCGCCAAAGACTTTCTCCTTTCCGTACTTTGAAGGATCCTTCCAGCCCTTTCTCAGATCTTCCTATTTCCCAGGTAGGTGTTTCAAAATGTCCCTCTGCCGGCACTGCCCGCTGATATCTCCCGTCCCTCCGTTCCCCCCGGCGGGGTTATGCCGCAGTTCAGAGGTTGGAGGGAGTACAACATTCAAGCATCAGTCGCGCCAATTTGCTGCCCGATTTAGCACAGGCAGTGACTGCCTGACATTCCCTGCCCGCTCCTCCCGCTGATCCGCAAATTAGCCGGGATTGTCACGGTCCCGAGGCGAGGCGGGTCCCCCTCCCTCCCTCCCTCCCTCCCGGCCGGCCGGCCGGCGCTGCTGTTTCAGCACCAGGAGGAGCGGTCAGCTCCCGCCGCCGCCCGCGCTCCGCGCCCGCGCAGGGACGGAGGGAAGGATGGACAGAGGGAGAGAACAGGGAGGGAGCCTCTGGGGGTCCCCCAAACCTTCCCGCGCCGCCGCGCTACGGGCGGGTCCAGCGCGCTGCGGCAGCGGCGTAACTGCTCTGCTGCACCCTCGCCTCCAGCCCCTCCGCGGGGCACTAACCCTTCCCTCCTCCACCTTCCCGGTTACACCGTCAAACACCGCCTTAAAGGCGAGAAAGCAGGCCACGGAGGTGTGATTCTTACAGCACTACTATAGTGTTGAGAGAACAATAACAATAACAACAACAACAACAAAAACAAAAAAATCCACCAAACAACCAAACCCGAAATCTAATTACACAAACAAGCTATTAATTTAAAAAGAAAACAGGGAAAGGGAGAGAGAAAAAAAAATAACCCAAGCTCTTCTATTCATCCTCTGGATAATGGAATTTGCTTCCTTTCTCCAGCATGTGAATAGCCTAACAAAAACAACTTGAGCTTTATAAATAGCTTTTCATGTCCATTTAATGAAAATGATTTGGGGAAAGAGACGATTGTGCCATCAGTATTCTCCCGAGGAGCCTGGCATGCCGTTGTGTTTAGTTTGAAAGTGTAAATCTCTTTTGTTCCAATAATATATGGCGTTAGCTGCTTGTCCTCAGTCTTTTTCTGTTAGTTCATTACTACACAATTACCATTCACGCTTCATTAGCATCTCTGTCTCTCTTGGGGAGGTTCCCCCCCTCCTTTTTTTTTTTAAGGCGAAACTCTGCCCTTTTTTATCATACTAATGCCATTGGGAACCAGGCAGTGTGCTAATTAGCTGTTACTTTTCATGTCTTCGAATTGAATTCTCCAACTTTGGGGGGGGGGGGGGGGGAGAGAGAAGAGATTATTATAAAAAGATGAATACTGATTGATCAAAACTGCATCTGAAGAGGAGCGGTTTTGTTCGGAATCAGAAAAGTCCTCATTTTCATCTCGAGCATAATAAAGCATCTGAAATGATAAAAGCATCTGAAAAAAATCAAATGCTTCTGAGTGGGAGGGAGAGCTTTTTTATTATACCTCTATCTTAGCTGGTACGCCTCGCTTTGCCTTTTCAGGCCGGAGACCTTTGAATCTCCCAACAAAACCGGCCACCATTGACCCATTTTCCACATTTGAGTTGATAGATCTAATCCCGGCGATCGCTGCCTGAAAGGGGGCGGCTGGTTAAGCCTCAAGCTCCTTTTCACCGCCCCAGGTTGATGAGCGCCCGCCCGGAGGGCAGGGAGGGATGGTGGGGGCCGGTCCCGCTCTGCTCAGTGCCGTGTGTCCCTCCCACAGCTGCCTCCGCCGTGGTCCCTATCCCTGGCACCTTCTCCTGGCCGCTGGCTGCCCGGGGCAAGCCCCGCCGGGGGATGCTGCGCCGCGCCGTCTTCTCCGACGTGCAGCGCAAGGCGCTGGAGAAGATGTTCCAGAAGCAGAAGTACATCAGCAAACCCGACAGGAAGAAGCTGGCAGCCAAGCTGGGCCTCAAGGACTCACAGGTGAGAGAGTCACCAGGTCGGGGTGTGTGGAGAGCCAAGATTCCCCCACTCCCGGGGGAAGCTTGAGAGGAGGGGGGAGAAGGGGATGGTAGCAGGGAGAACATCCAAAGCAAGTTACAGATGGCATGATTCCCAGCTGGGTGAGTAGGACCACAGCCTTATTGCCCCCGAGCTCTCTCCTAGGGCCCTCCAAAGATCAGATTCTGTGGTTCCTGCTAGCTTTAGTATGGGCATGTGCAGGGTTTTGAGAGTGTAGCCAAAACACCTTTTCTGGTCCCTGCTTTACTGAACCATTTGCCTTCTTTGTTGCTTTGACCCCTAGGTGAAGATCTGGTTCCAGAACAGGAGGATGAAATGGAGGAACTCCAAAGAAAGAGAGCTCCTCTCTTCTGGTGGCTGCAGAGAACAGACCCTCCCCACCAAGTTCAACCCTCACCCAGACCTCAGTGACGTAGGCAAGAAATGCTCAGGAGAGGAGGAGGAGGAGGAGGAAGTTCGCCCCGTGTGCCCGCCCAGCCCCCGGCATCCCTTAACCTACCACCCGTCCCCGGAACATCTACACCTGAGGGACAGACTGGACTCCCAGATGTCTCCTTCTCCATCCCATTCTAGCAGCCCCAGCAAACCTTCAGACTTCTCAGACTCAGAGGAAGAGGATGATGAAGGGGAAGAAGAAGAGGAGGAGATAACAGTCTCTTAGATCCCTTGCCTGCCCCTACCATCACATGGGGACACTGCAAAGATGTAAATAAACCAGAGTGCTATAAATTGAAGAGGTGCTGTCCCACCCCAATGTCCACATGCTTCTTCAGTACAGGTTCTTTATCACAATAGCTGCAAGACTTCCTTCTCCCTGGTATTCCTCATTTGTTGCCCTGTGTGAAGGCTTTCGTGTTCCTAATACCTGCCAAACTTTTCATAACTCTCTCTGCTTAACAAGCAATATTTGCTCAATTAGCTACCTTCTCCCAAAAAACAGACAGGCAGCTCCTGGCTCTACAGCAGGGAGGAAAGGGAAATTCCCCTGTAGGAAAGGAAACTTCTTCCCCCAGATAAAAAAACCATCAAAAATACACTATAGATGGTGTGACCATTTTTATTACCTTTCAAGTGAATTTCCAGCTACCTATATTACTTCAGCTCCTACTGAAGACTTGTCTGATCTAGCAATCCTTTCCTCCAAAATAAATAACCTTGAGGGACACAGACCAAGCACTGCCTCCCTCCTCACCCCAAAGAGAACCATGCTTGTGCAACAGATCCATTGATACCCCTGGAATGACTTTGAAGGTATCATGCAAGCATGCCCTGTGTAATGGAGATCCTATACATTTATGATTTTCATTTTAATTTATTCATCAATATTGTGTTCAAAGCACTGTCTGACCCACCTTCTTGCCCACAGGTTTGTGCTTATTTTCCACTTTGCTTCTGCTATCCGTGGTGTGGACAGAGGAAAGTGGATACACCTCTTTGATTTTTACCTGAACTTTGCTGTCTTTGCACAGCTTATATGAACTGTACACTATTTTGTACACTTACTCTGTATGGGTGTTTTATACCAAGGTTATTGTCAATGAATATAACAATGGCTCAACAATGCTTCTCTCTTTTTTTTTTTAATTAAATGACAGCTAAACTACAGGCAAATGCAGCTGTTTAATTGTGTAACTTATAAAGAAACATTTTTATTTTGTATTTTACTGTGTACAGACTTTAAATATGTATATATATTAAAGTGGATGATTGTCAAATTAAAAAAAAAGTAGATTTCCAAATTTGATCATTCAGTAATACTTGGTTCTGGTTAACAGGTGGTTGTAGTGATGCCTTTTCTTGGTCTTAAAATCAAGAGTCAAACACAATTAGAAGGGAGAAAGGGATTTCACCTCGGTATTTATTTTAAGGATCCTTAGGTGCACATGTCCGGGTGGAATGCACCAAAATGCACCCCACAAAATGCACACCCCAAAAGATTGGGTATAACATTATAGGTCTTACTAATTAGCATATCTATCAAAGATTCCCCAATGAGAGGCTCAAGTGAACCTCCCCTCCCCAAGGAACCTTCCCCTGGATGGTTCTATCTTGGTTTACAGAATATGTTCTGGAGAGGACCTTGGGGTCTGAGGCACACTGATCCCTAACTACGAAGTTTCTAAAATGCTGAGTCTCTCAGCTTGACAAACAAGTCCAAGAATATAGGCAAAGAGCACTAGGAATACAGAAGTTGTAAAAGATATAACAGGAGTATAAAAGAAAAGGCAAAAAATCATCGTGGCATCAGTAGCTTGTGTCTGGAAGAGGAAACTACCTTTTATCAACAGTATAGTTATCCAAAAAGAATTTATCAGCTTCAAATTATGAAACTTTACAAGAATATCTACCTGCCTTTTAACTAGGGAGCAACTGACCACACATCACTGACTAAGATGCTACAGTTTGTAGACTGGGAGCAGGTAATTAGACCATTCTTACAGGGTAGAGAAGCAGAATGAAAGAGATACATTTAACTCTTCAGCCCGGAGCCCAGTCGAGGATCACTACTACAGCACCAGGCAAATCCACAACCACCCACCTGCTTTTTGGTTCTACCTTTCTGCTGCACTCTACAGAAATGTGGGTTTTGCCTTGCATACAGGTAGCAGAGCTCTTCTGAAACAGAGATTTCATTACAAAACTACGTTTATTTTCTACTGCCTGGTTTCTAATGCCCACCATTCGTAACACACCAAAACAAAAGAAACAAATGCAGCAGATGTCCCCTGGACCCAACTCTCCCTCTACGCTCCACTGCCACAGCCACAAGGGAAGGTATGAAAGGAAAAAGAGAGTGATTCCATTTGGAAGGGACCTAAAAAAATCTAGTCCAACTTCAGGGCTGGCCAAAAATTAAAGGTGTTACTAAAGGGTGCTGTCCAAAAGCCTCCTGAACACTGCCAGCCACAGGGCATGACTAGAAAGGCTGTTCCAGGTCTTTAACCTGCTTCCAATTAGGTAATAGGGCACATCTAAGCAGGGACTCATTGTCACATTTCTCATCTTCTACCTCTCTAAGCCATTAGCAATTGATAACATACACCTGAGATAGGTGAAATGGAAAACGAGATGGAAAAGACACGAACAGTATTTATCCCACAAAATACAGTGAAACAGCAAAAGTGTTTGTTGTGTTGTTGTTTTGTAAAAGCCATGCACAAAAGAAAAGCAGAACAAGGAATTCACTCGCTGCTTCCCACGGGCAGGCAGGTGTTCAGCCATCCCAGGAGAGCAGGGCCCTATCACAGCTACTGGTTGCTTGGGAAGACAAATGCCATCACTCCAAACATCCCCCCCCTTCTTCCTTCTTCCCCTCACTTTATATCCTGAGCCTGATGTCACATGGCCTTGGGTCAGTTGGGGTCACCTGTCCTGGCTGTGTCTCATCCCACCCTCCCATGCACCCCTGACTCCCTCTCCCGTGAGACAGAACAAAAAGCAGGGAAGGCCTTGGCTCTGTGCAAGCCCTGCTCAGCCGTAACAAAAACATCTCGGTATTATCAACATAATTATTAATATCTATATTATTGTGCATTCAGCACAAATCCAAAATACAGCCCCCTACCAGCCACTGTGAAGGAAACTTACTCTACTCCAGCCAAAACCAGCACATTCAGTAAGCATAAGGCTGTAGTTAAGTAACTTATAAAGACAGATATAATTCAAAACACAATTTGTTTTAAAATCCAGTGGCTACTCCAGAGGCCACAAGTGCCATCACACAGCACTCTAGAAAGGAACATGTCCAAAATAAGAAAGGTAGTGCTTATACAAAACCCCTCCTGAATCACTGTTCAACAGAAACTGCTGATCTTCTTACACCCTCTGCTCTTTACATCTTCTCTGCACTAGAAATGCTATCAAAAACAACTATTTAAGACTGCTTCTTCCGGCATGAAGGCTATTACATCTTATACTGCTAGACAAATAGCCTTACTAAAGTAACATGAAATTGCCACAACAGAGAAAAATCCTTACCCAAAAATGTGACACTTAATGATCTTACTCTTTTTTCTTTTCCCATTTCAGAGTCTTTCTTTTTAATAGCACCAAGAACAGTGTGCGACTACTAAGCACAAACATTTGAGATTCAGGGATACCTTAATATGAAATTAAAGAGCTCGTTTTTATTTACCAACAGCTGCCAGACTGCATCTGTGGCTGCAGGAAGGGGATCTTCTTCTCCAACACTTCCCTTTTACACTCCAGATGAAGAATCCAGAGTTCACAGCTACCATGGGATGGCTCATGTGGCACAGCTGTGCCAAGGGAAGCACTGCAGAAGTAGCCACCCTGTCTGAGGTCTAATGTCAAAGGCATAAACTTATTCTCTTACCTCAAATGTGGAGATATTCTAGTCACATTAGGAGGCCCTAGAGGCATCTGGGTTTGTCCTGGTGTGCACAGCATTGGGAGTTCAGCTTGGGTGTATTTCTGAGAGCAAAATGTTCCATAATTTGCTGTTAACAGCCAGTGTCAGAGGCCACCTCCTCCTATTTCCTGAAACAAGCTCAGCCCTCTCTTCCTGTCTCTCTCTTTACTTTTAATGCAGCTCTCTGTATACTTTGGGAAAGGAGGAAAGGTGGTAAGAAGCCTTCACAGAGATGGAATAATTTCCATAATGATTAGCAGCATCCAGAGTTTTGGAAGCTTTGGTAATCCCATGTGTAATACCCATAACAACCTCTGTTTCATGATATCAAAGAGCTCTTTTTAAAGAGCCAGCAGCCCAGAGTGTGTGCCTTTTCTTCCTTCTCAGAGGGAAATCTCTGAGACTGGGAAATGGGTAAGGCAGAGAGGTAGATTTAACTTTGGTGACTGAGAGCTCAGGGCAGCAAATTCTCAACTATTTTATCCCTTAAGAAACCAGCTGGTTCAACATCTGTGCCTGCCAGCATGGGAGAGTGGCTTTTGGACAGGGGGAGAAAAGGAAATAAATCACTTTCTCAGGGAGTCTGTGCTGTTGCTGCCTGCAGAGCTGTTGGTGACAGACCTGGAGTGTGTCCCTCTGGTCCCACTGCCTGGTCAAATGGCTTCTCAAGCAGTGCCCTGCACAAATGGGGCAGCTGGATGTGTTCTCACCCAGCCACAGCCAGGCAGACAAGGCTCCTGCACAGACATTTACTGGGAGCAGGTTGAGAAATAATAAAATAAAATAAAATAAAATAAAATAAAATAAAATAAAATAAATAAAATAAAACAAAATAACCCTTTTGAAGAACACCTGTCCTCCAGAAAAGTTTGAACATTACAATAACCTTTAAGAGGTTAAGTAGAGCACATGATGCAAGGCCACAGTTTCCAGAAGCAACCAGTGAAGGCTGAGGGTGATGACAGTAGATTAAACCCCAACCAGTCCTAAACCCCCATCCTACAGGAAACTAGATTGGTTTGAAGAGACCCAAGGTCAGTCCTAGAAAACACTGATGGCATTTCAAAGTCTTTGCCTGGGAAGTTCAAGGTAGGGTTTGACACAAGAGCTGTGGGCTCTGTTACTGTGAGGAGCAAGAAGGCAGAGTCTCATTCCTGGGTGTGTTCCCTCTCCAGGCCCAGCCACGTGCCAGTGTGTGTGCATGGGCTGGGAGAGAAGTGATCAGACTGAAGAGCAGGAAATGGGATCTGTTCCCTTGATTTGCTTTTCTAGCACCTGGAACTGCCACACTGCTGTGTCTGAAGAGCACATTGCAGAAATGCTCAGCAAGGATGGGAAAGATCACCCCTTCTGCTGTCCCCTGTCATCAAGTGATCTTAATTGGACATCTTTAGGGCTCTTGTATTTTTGGACCAAGAGTGAACCTGATATAAATAAATAAAGTCCTTCAAGCTCCAAAAACCACATCAACACCACTTTCCCAACCCACATGACAGGGATTTAACACCAGGGAAGCCCAGCAGAGTAAGGCCTCACAGGAGTGCCTTTACTGGACATACACAAGTGCCAGGTGTGCTGCTTTTACCTAATTTTCCCTCCCATATAACCAGCAAAGTGCTAAAATATTTCATTAAATCATACAGCAGCATGGGTTGGAAGACATCTGGAAAGATCCTCTGGTCCAGCCTTTTGTGGGAAAGGGAATCTAGGTGAGAACTGTTACCCTGATCAACTGTATTGTGAAAAACCTCCATCAATGGGGGCTTCACCACATCTCTGAGGAGATTGTTCCACAGAATGATTGTTCTTTCTGTAAAAAACATCTTTGTGATATCGAGATAAAACCTCTCCTGGTGCAACTTGTACCCATTGCTCCCTGTCTCCTCCATGTGGCTCCTTGGGAAAAGAGAACATCCATCCTTTGTGGCTGCCCTTTAAGTACTAAAGTCCTGCGATGAGATCCTCCACAAGTCTTCTTCAGGAGAAGACCTAATTGCTTCCATCTTTCTTCACAGGGCAGGTTCTCATACCCCTCCTAGGTTTAGCCAAGCTTAGCCTTCCTAAATGCAACTTTGCATGGCCCAGCAAGGTTCTTGTAGTCCTTGATGGGTATTTGGCCACCTTCCCATGGTCAGTATTTATCTTTTTTTTTATGTTTAAGCACATCCCAAAGCTGACTGTTAAGCCAGGGTGGTCTCTTGCTCTGCTTTCTCCCTCTCCCTTTGTAGGGGTTGGACTGCTCCTGAGTAACTCCCAGCCCTTATAAGCTGCTTGTGCTCTCCATGGATGCTTCCCACAGACCCTCAAAGCTGGGCTCTGAGCATATGGAAGTTTCAGGAGTGCCAACCCTTCTGAAATTCAGAGGTTTTGTCCTATTAGTTGTCTTCAGTGGGCTTAGGAGGATCTGAAACTTCACAATGTTGTCATCACTATATCCAAGGCCACCACTGATAGTTATGCAGTAAAGTAAATATTATCAGGTTGTGAGCGCTAAATCCAGGCAGCAATGTGCTGTTCTGGGCCACCATGTCCAGCATCTGCAGCAGGAAGTGTTTCTCAGTGCTTTCCAGGATAAATGTGGATGATTTGGGCACTGCTGTACAGAAATAGATTGTTTAACAGTCAGAACTGATTTGGGGCTGGAGGCAGTGTCTGGCAGAAAGTGTGAAGCTGAAAATTGTGCAATAACATCGTCAGAAATCCTGTTGTGCATGAGGTTCAGTGGCTCACACAGACCTGATCTTAGGAGGTTGTTCCTTCCCACCGGGCTTAGGTTTTCTGTCCTAACTCCTCTTTTGCACTGGGTGGTGCTGGTTCATCACAATCCCAGTAAAGAGGCACTCAGACCTGCTGAGGTATCAAATGCTGTTTGTTAGGGCTAGATGGGAACAGCAGAGACAATCTTCTGTCCCTTTAGACGCTGAGAACCCCCAGCGGAGCAGCATCCACACACAGCATCCTGGCCACACCCCATCCATGGGTGTGGGCATTCAAGCTATCACAGGAGGGTGTTTTCCTACAGCAAAAGAACTCCATTAACCATTTCTGCTGTCAAACACGAAGGATGTACCCACGAGAATTTCTTGCTGCATGGTTAGACAAAGCCCCGGACACACGGATGGCTCAACTCCTCATCACCCAGCAGGAGCTGCAGGCCCCTCTGTTTGAGTGGGCTGAGCTTATCCTGTGGACAAGGGGTTTGTGCACCACAACGCGGCTCTGAAGGCCAGCCTGTCCTCATGGCACAGGGCAGAACAGCACAGCACAGTCCTGGCCATGCTCAGGCTCACTGATAACGGGGATCACCAGCTCCACAATGGGCTTTCAGTTAGGATCCATTGGAAGCACAACCTCTTCCCATCTGCCTGTGGATCCCATTTTATGTAAGGTCCTTCAGACTTCATAATTGCCCAGCCCCACATGAGTGGACTTCCTAGAGGAGTAGGAGGAATTACCCATGTTTAGCCAGGGCATGGTCTCCACCCCCTGTGACATCTCTCGAGCCTCCAGCAATGGAGCAAATCAGAAATACCTGTGTCTGAGCAACCTGCTCTTACTGAAAATGTCCCAGCTCATTGCAGGGGGTTGGACTAGATGACCTCTATAGGTCCCTTCCAACCCAAACCATTCTGTGATTGAGGAAGGAGAGTGGAACATGGATTTTTCTGTGTGGCTAAGCCAACAAAGACGATGATGGGGAAGGTTTTGCCTACAGTCAGCCCCACTGCCAGGGGCAAAGATGAAAGTTGTCCTCAGCTGCTGTGCTCTGCTCTAACTCCCGAAGCCCAGATTGAACATCCACATCAGAAACCAAAGATAACCCTTGGTTATCACATCTGCCATAGAGATCAGTGTCAGGATCCTGGGCATCGGTAAAGTGATGAAATGCACAGAAAGTGTGGAATGGAGGATGGGAGCCTGCAGGGTATCAGGAGGAATTTCCTTCTTGGTTCTTGAGGCGACTACTCCAAAGTACCAGTGGAAAAGGTCAGAGGAATGAGAAGGGTGTAAATACATATCACAGGCTGCAGACTGAATTTGTAAAATGACTCCAGACAATTTCCCTTCTCCGTTGCAGAAAGGAAGTCAGCACTGATCCTATGGCGCTGAGAAATGATGAGACGGATCCAGGAAGGACATAAAATGAAATAGGATGTTGGAAACAGAAAAGTAGGAAAACAAAGGTTAAAGAGAGGATGAGGTAAAGGAAAAAAAAAGTCAAGGTAAGCGTACAAGACAGTGTGCATAGAGCAGAGAAAAGAATAAAGTGGGAAAGGGACAGAGCAGCCAAAAAAGGAAAGGAAGAATTCCTGATAGTAAGCATTTTGGTGGCAGTCCAGTATGGACTCAAAAATTGTCCAAGATCAAGACTGAAGCATTTTCCAGGACCAAGTCTAGGACACGTAATTCTGTGAATCAAAGGAGGTTTACAGAACACAGAAAAATGTGCTTGAGCATGTCCAAAGCAATTCTGCCTCTGGAAAACTGCTGTGAAGGACAAAGCCCACACTACACATCAGCTCTGAGCTACCATTCACACTGCTGTGTCATTAGAAGTATTTTTAGATCGAACAAGCTTGAATGCAGATCATCAGTTTGCAGCAGAACTTGGATTTTCTTTGAAGTTTTTTACACGTGAATCTGTCCTACCAACATTAATCATTCAAACAGGTGATAAGTGGACACGGAACTGCCAAAAAAGCAGAAATATGAAGAGAGTAAGTCTCCAGGAAAAAAAAAAAAACACCTTAGATTTTAAGTGCAGAGGTGTTTGCATTTATCCTTTCTGAATAGAGAACTTCAACTTTTTTTTTAGTCATTTATTTGCCATGAAGGATAATAGTTTCCTACATGTTTTTACTGACCATGTATTTATTACTGTATAACCACATTGCCTCTACCAAATGGGTGAAGAGCAACCTCTCTTCTGTGGAATGTGAAGGTTGTCCAGAGGGGTGGGAGATGCCCCTGGAAGCATTCCAGGCCAGACTGGATGGATGGGTGAGGGCTGTTGCCACCTTTTCACAAGCACTGACAAAAACACAACAAAACTAAAGGAGCGAGCCCCACGATCTTCAAATGAAAAATTACAACATGGTGATGAAGAAGGGATAAAAAGCTCTGGGAAGCCACAAATCTGAATAAATAAGCATCAATTTTATTGAATCGTGAATAATTTAAGACTGGTACAATCATCAGCTTTATTCTCCATGACACGGGGTGGGGAAGGGGTAGAAATGGGGAGAGTGAGAAAGGGGAGGCATGATCTCAAACAGACCATTCACAAATTCCAATCCTAAATGAGAACTGAAAATTAAATAGGGAGAGGAGCAAATGGAAAACATCATAAACGTACACAAAATACTCAATTCCTAGTTTTCTCTTTAAAAATGGCTAGAAAAAATTCATCAAAATGCAGCACTTTTAATCAAATATTTACATTTCTATGTTACAATGAAAAAATGTACATCTTATAGAACATATTTCATAAACTGTTCCACTGGAAACGACTAGATCAAAACAGCAACCTTCCATTTAATATCGACAAAGATTTTTTTGCTTTGTTTTTGTATATTATTTTTTTCTTGAAAGAAAATTGCCACATTTAGACAAGATTTCATACACATAATATCGAAGTTAAGCATCAAGAATGAAATATCAGTTTGCTTCTTTCAAAATGTACAAAAAGGCTAACCAACCCCCTCCCTCCCCTTCCCCAAATAAACCACATCTCATTTATGGCCTGTATCATTCTTGGCAGTTCTGAAGGGAAGAAAATGGTTTATTCTCTCTCAATTTATAACTCAACACGAATGTTGCATAGAATCTTGCATTTCTTGTTGATATTTTTTTAAACAAGCCAACTTTGTAAGGAGGGAAAAAAAGGAAAAAAAAAAAAAAAGGAGGTGTTTTGAAAAAGCCTTAAATGAGAAGGAAGTCATTTAAAGAAAGACTTAATCTACGAAAAGTCTTGATAAAAACTATGATGTGTGCACAACAGGTAACCCTGCTTCCCGAAGTTTCAGAAAGACACGGAATATTGTGATGCTCAGAATGACTAGCCTATTCAAAATTGCCTCTCACTTTAAGCCAAGCTAGTGTCAATAAAAAATAACAGGTAATAGAAATTTCTTCCTGAGCTTAAGCACAGGATTAAACATGAGGGAAAAAAAAATACCCCGTTCCCCACAAATAAAACACCACTTTAAACATGTCTTTTAGCACTCAGTTAAAGGTCAACCGAGACATTTTCTAGGATAGCAAGTCCATTTAAAGCCCTAGCCCTGCAACTGGATTTTTTTTACAGGCACATGCTCTATCTGCACGGATTCAGTTGGGGGATTAGGTACCAAAATTCACAGTAGTAGCAGGTAAAGTCAGTGCTGGGAAGCAGAATTGTCAAGACTACTGGAAAAACTAACTTCTCTCAAAGTCATCATCAGCATGCTATGGATTTGATTCCATACAGATCTATCCCATTTTTTACAGTACCAAGAACTGGATTAGGAAAATTGGCTGAGTAACCTTTGTTATCCATTCAGTGAAATAATTAAATCAGAGTTCATAAGGTTAAAACAGTAACAACACCAAGCTCTTCCCCCCCATCATTAAAATATTTAAATTTTTCCTTTTACAATATTTTTCTTTTTTAAAAAAAAAAGTCATCAGCACTTAAAAGTTGTAACAGGAGCAGATTCAAGACCAGCTTAGTAAGACAAAGTACAGTTATGTTACAGAAAGTCATGAGGTATAATAAAACGATCCTCTCAAGCTGAGCCACAGAAGCATGAATTTGTCTGTTACGTTCCTTTAAACCCACAAGCTCTTAAAAAAGTGTTTGTAATAAGATTTCTTTCTGTACATTGAAAAACCAGCATATTCCTGTAATTTATTATAGTTGAAAAGCTTTTTTTGTCCCTCCTGCATGGATAAAACAGCTCTTCAGTGATTTATTAGCTGCGGATTGATATGAACCTGAAATGTTATCTCATTTCCCTCCTTTTTTTGTCACATTTAAACAAATTCTAGTATCTCACACAAACAATATTCACAGCAACTTATGATATTTCAAGAGATGACTTTAGCCCTGTTTCTTTAAATAAAATCCCATAATATACAGCACTAATTTAATCAAACACAATTAGTACAAAATAAGGCATCGCTTTTAAAAGTCAGCACCAAAGGAGAGCTGGAAAGGCTCGTATGAATCCCTACGGAGGAGTGAGGTGGTGGCTGAGGTACAGCTGACATGCTGGGGATGGTGGTGTCACCAGGAAAGTGCAACTCTTTGGGAGGTGTTCTTGTTCCCCAACAGAAGTACAAGCCTTAACACTGATAGTGTGGGTATGTGCGTTCACAGAGGAGGAGAAACCAAACCAGGTTCACAGCTCTGCCACAACTCAAAAGCGTGGCACAGCTAAACTCAAAGCACACAGTACTCAGTACCTTATCTTCTTTTTTCTAGACCTGAATACTGCTAAAATAGTTATTTTTTTTTCTTTGCAATTAAAAAGAAAAGTCATGGAAGTCAGTATTGTCACCAGAGAAGCTCTGGAACTGCCACAGAGCTGAAGTTTAATTAACCCCCTGGTTAATTAAAACCAGGTTGTGCTGATTGGAATGAAACCTCTGAACAAAACCCAAAGTTTTTAGAAAACAGCTGTAACATTTCATGGAATTAAAAACTCAAAGTCTGACTCACCCCTTTGCAGGGGTGTAGCTCACCTCTGTGTACAGAGCTCACCATGCCCGTGCACTGCCAAGGGTCCTTTGGAGCTGTAGGACTTCATGGGGCACAGCCCTTCCACTGACTTCTGTGAAGGAGGGAAGCCCCCTCTCCTCAGGGTGGATCAGTGAGATGTAAATGCCACAGAAGTCAGCCCAGCTGGTGGTGTGGATGTAAGTGGGAAGAGAATTGGGCCCTGACTAGCAAAGGGCTACCTGATCTTTCACTTGTAGCAGGATTGAATTGTTACACAGTGTTTGAAAAAAACCTGATTTGTTCAGACTGTATATATATTTTTATATATTCCTATTTATATATATAATCTTTATAAACACAAAATGAAAGAAAGCCAAGGTCTCAGACTGGCAAGGAGAGCAGCGTTTTTTGTTTTTGTTTTTTTTTTCCTTTTCTCTTTTTTTAGTATTTATCCAAACTTCCCTGTTTTGCAGCTTTGCCTTCACTGAGTATTATTCCCAAGGCAAGCGATACCGCTATAGCACCAGAACTATATGAAGCTGAGTTTAATCCACAAAGCTGATTGGTAAAAGTCCAGCCCTCACGTAAATGGGTTTGGTCAGAAGCAGCAAAGGCAAATATTCCCTCTCCCCTCTCTTTCCAGACAGTACATGGCACAAAGCTGTTTGCTTCATAGCTGTGAAGTTGCCCCCCCGGTCCCTTCAACTTAGTAATGATGATTATTTTTAACATCTTCAGGATCTTAGGCATGAGAGCTTACAGCAACTAAAAAGAAGGAAACAAAGGAATAGTGCAGTTCTCATCATCGTCAAAAGAAAAACAATATAAAGGTCGCTTGGGTTGCCTGCACCCAGGTTCAAGATTGCTCCAAGTGTCTTGTTCTTGCAGCTCTAATACTGAGATCCCAGCCCAGGAACGTGTTCTTTTCGTGAGTCTGTGATCAGGGCTCTTGCCAGGTGGAAACAACCTCTCTCTGTCTGAAGAAGATCACAGCGTCGACTCCAGGGATGAATCCAGGATGTCATCGTGATGGCTGTTGCTGTTGGAGTCACTGTCATAACTCTGGGGACTGGAGAAGTTGGCTGCCTCCTGCAGTCTCATTAGCATGTTCATCTGCAAAGGCAAGGAAGCTCATGATTATTTGTATTCTGAGGTAGGAACAGCATTAACTCCACACAACAGCTCCAGTGGCATTTGCTTTGCCAGCGGGCAAGGAAGGAAAGGAAGGAACAAGCGGGGTAAGCAATACCGAGACTCAGAAAAGGGGTGTGACTGTAAATCACAGCAGCATTCAAGTTACTGATAAAACACAGGCTTTCCAGTAAAGGAGAAAATGAGACAACAGCCATAGAGCAGCTCCTGTTTCTAATCCCTAGAAACAAGGAAAATGAAATGGTTCTGCTGTTCCAGACAGGAGAGCTTACCAGAGGATCTCCTTCAGCATCACTCACTGGAACTTGTTTGCTGGTGGAGCCTTCCCGGGACACGGAGTAGCCGTCAAAGCCCACGTCCTCAGGCCGCAGCTGGAGCAGAGGAGGCCACTCGTGGTGCTGGGGGGTGGCTGCCCAGGGGTAAGTGTCCATCACCCACTTGGCAGGATCCTCCCAGGGCGCTCTCCTCCCATACAACTGAAAGAGCACAAAACCACGTCAGACGTTCCAACCATCTCATCCAGTGCCTCCCTAACTGAAATGAACGTGCCGTGGTTCTTGGGCTGCAGGAAACACTTCTCAAGCAGGGCTGAACATGAGGTTTTCCTTACCCTAATGAAACACAAAGCCCTTTGTGATGGCACTAATTTGAAAGCAGCTGACCACCTTCTCTGAGACTGCAGTGCCCTTCTCTTGGAAGGAAGAAATGCCCGAAAATAACATCACCTAATAAAGTCAACTTTAAACAGTGTCAGCACACAAAAGAAGCCATCAGTGCTGACATCCGGATTGCACTGGCAGCTGCCTTACAAACTGTCATCCATGGAATGTGGAGGAGGAAACCTGAGATCTGTCATCAGGCAATAATGATGGATGTCAAGGCATAAAGTTTTCAAGTCAGATTTTTTTCATATTCAACCAAGAAAAAGAACCAGCAGCATTTGTCTATGGTCAGGTTTCTAAGTAAGCAAGCTCTGTTTCAAAAACATTTTTCTTTACGGAATAGACTGCATTACTGAATCCCAATGTGTTCACCCTTCCATATTCCATTTGCCTTAGCTAGACAACACACCCATTTTAATGCCTCATGACTTCCAAAAGAATAAATACAGCTTCAGGTGGCTTTAAAACATTTATTTCCACTTTATGAATTGCACCAACAACATCCTTCAGCAACTGGAGGCTGTCTCTGACATCTTGTCACTTGAACTCAGAGAACTGTCCCCTTCCTTTATCCCCCAGCACAAGGGGAAAAACAACAGTCTAGCGAAGAAATTCACCAGTTCTCTGATGGATCTAGGACTATCTCACTTCCTTCAACACTATTTCTTCTTGGTGTGTTTTTTATGGGCTTAGATTTTGCATGCACGAAGTATTAAACTGCTCTGAATACCACCACGTGGTGTGCAGTGAAGCAGGAGGGAGCAGAGGTGCCAGCAGATGGTGCTAGGCAATCTGAAACACAGCCTCCTCCACAGCCCAAACTCTTCATCCTTCAGCCCTGCTATGTTATCTTCCCAGCATAATGGCTTCAAGATGTGGCAAACCAGATTTCCTATTTTAATCTTGTTTTCAGATTTACAATGATACATGTCATTTGGTAAGTGGCATGGATTTTATATTTTTCATGTCTTTTCTCTCTAAAGTCTGAGCGGATCCAAGCTCAGGAGAGACCGAACGACTCACTATCCTCTTCCATGGCAACCAGGTCTGTCCACCCCTCCCACTGGCATGTTTTGCAGGGAGCAAGTCACGGGACAAGGATGGAACAGGTTGATCCACGAAGCGTGAAAGAAAAATCACTGGAGTATGAGTGACAGTGGCAGGAAGCCACAAGGGACTCTGGGTTCTCTTTTTGCTGGTGCTGCATTCTGTACTGATAGACCAAGCAGGAAGAACTTGGGTTTTATACAACCTTCTAATTTTCACATCCCTGTTTTGAAGAACAAAACAAGTCAGCTCCCATGGGAGCAATTATTGCTAGGATCCATTTGGTTTGTTTGTATTTGACCCAAAATAATTCTCTGAATGAGAAACAGAAACATAAAAATAGCTCAGTGCGGATCCACAGAGATCAGAGTGAAATTAGGAGCCCACCTTTCTTTTCTGGCAAGCAATTTCAGGAAAGAAAATGTGCTCTCAGAGGAGCCTTTGTGGGTGTGGGGAACAGAAAATAGCCCCAGATGAAACCCACATTTCTAGCATTAGCTTGCTCATTAGCACCACTCTGGCTACTCTTGCAAGCACTAAAGTGTATCTTATCCATCAACCAAACAAAATGAAATTTTTTAAACAGGAATGAATTAGTGCAATTTGGGGAAATGGGACTGAAGGGGACAAGGTGAGAAACTGAAGTCCTTACACCTGGAACACAAGCCACTCAAATAACCTAAGGAAAGATGGAGATACTGGGCAGAACAAGGAAGCACAAGGATGGTTTTATCAATTGCTCACTCTCTTTCTCCACTTCCATTACGAGTTTTTCAATGCTTTCCACACGTACTGATCAGTGATATGAGAGCTTCAAACCCCAGTACAAGGAGCCCAGGCATTACTGTGAGTATCAGTTTTCTCCCTTACAAGAGCAAACAAAGTCACCTGCTCTTTTTCTCTTGCTTTAGGTTGGAAAGACTCCTGGCTCCCATTACCTTCCTTTATAACAAGTTTTACATAAAATGGTTCTCCTGCTCTATTTCTAGCAAAGTTGCTGAATGTGTTTTGTACTCCAGGATCTATCGTTTTCCTCATGTCTAAGAGTCTACCACAGTTGTCCCAAAGAAAATGGGGTCTCCAGGTACTGACAAATTTCAAATGGCAGTTGCAGTTTGCCCAAATTTTACCCAAAACTTGGAGAATTCATGTATTTCAGAGATTTGTAAGAAGCCATTAGTAAAAGCTTAGTTCGAAACCATATCTTAAACTAGGTGCTTACTCTGGGCTTACTCTGTGAACAAAGACTGATTATTAAAAAACCTCTTTTTTTTCCCTACCTAAACAGCAAGTCCATAGCAATTCTCTGCTGAACCCACCTCCTGATTCCAACAAGCTTCACAGTCATACAGACACCAAAAATTGCATGGTAACACTTAAAATCATTCCAAATTGCCAGAGTACGAATCAGTTACTAAGCACAGGCAATCAGTGATGATTTCACTTCATCCTCTGAAAGAATTATGAAGGAATCTACTAAAAAAATCATCTTACGTACTGAGAAGTAATCAAAATGTCTCTGCTATGATCCTGTCATTCATGAATACATTTCTCCCCGTACACAGCTCTGTTCCTATGCTGAAAGATTTGACTTCCAAAGGAAAATCCTGTGTAACAAAGTTAATGACCACAAGCATGTTTTTCTGATGCACAGGATAATTTTAAGGTGTGCTTCTGGAACACAATATTGAAAGGTATTTGTACGTCTAACTCCCCCCACTGAAAACATCAGCAGTTTGGCATCTAATCATTTCTTCCACTCTCTATTTCAAAAGTGCTTGAAGAGACTAATTCTGCCTGAAATGATTGACAATTCTGGTTCCGTATCTACAGAAAATGTTGCCACTACTGAGTTTTGTTACCTTTTGAGCAGATGCCACTCTAGACCTATGATTTTTCCCTTCTGCCTGCTTACCTGTAGCCCTTCTCTAACTGCCTCCAGAAGATATGGAATGATGGAGTAGTTCCACAAGTCAGTGAACCAAACTCTAGAACCATCTACATCTATTGGACAGGAGAGGAAGAGCCGTGGACCTGGAGAGAGAAATTCAGACATTACACTCAAATCACAATCACGATAAGCATCAAAAATAGGATTGATAACATCTAAAAGTAGGGTTTTAAAGAAAGCCTTTTTTACTAATTACAAAGATACACCTGCTATACAAGGAAATAGAATACATATATTTACATATGCCTGAGCAAAGCACTTACCAATAGTAACATCAGAGGAGCTGTGAGCCTCCAAGAATTTGTTCAGATGTTGCCAGACCTTGGGAATCCAATCAATAATCTTAACCAGCTCTGCATTCCTCATCCTGCCACTGATCTCCGTCTCGATCAGTTTTCTCCTCAAGAAACGGCCGAGAAAGCCTTTGACTGGCTCAGTGTGGTTTGCACATAGCACCCATCTGTGGCAGAACAGTAGAAATGGCCATCATTTCTCTTCCATGCTACTGAATGTAACTATTCTTGACTACATTTCTCTTCTTATTTACAGATTATCAGAATCAAAATGGGTTATTCCAGTCATGCATGGTTTTCAGCAAAAGTTACTTTGGAATACTTCACTAGATGAACCAATTTTTATTGTGCATTGTTTCAGCTCATTTGTCATTAATCTGCTTTGCCTAAATAGTCTTACTGAAAATCTGGTAGAAGGTCAAATATCTTAACAATCCTCTGCAAAGTAAAAGCTTTATGAACCCAGTTCCTTTAATGACAGCACCATAACCAAGCTGCACATGTCAGGGCAGCAAGCAGGAGCAAATGGCATTTCCCACTCACTTTGCTGTTTCAGCTGATAGGAACAATTTCAGATGACTCAGTAGCCATTGCTCCTTTACTACATTACAGACCACAAACATAAATGAGAAACATGAACAAACAGTACCTGAAATTATGGTGAAGTTGAAGATTAGGTGTGGAGGAGGTGGCTTGGTTCATTGTGCCAATAATATATGGACTATTGGGAAAAAAACACAAGCAAATCAAACTTGTAAATTTTGGAAAACAAGTTTTAAGTAAAACCTGAACATTAAAAAAGGTTATTCAAAACTCTTTTGTCAAAGAAGGTTTTGTAGATACTTATAACCAAATTCTCTACTGAGATTCTGAGAACATCAAATTCTGAAAGCAAACCAGAAATCCCAAAACAGGACTTTCACTACGAACAGGGTTTTACTACCAAAGATCTACATCATGAAGCAAATGCAACTCCTTTTTAATTACTTATTTCATAAAAATGGATAATTTCATGAAGGAAAAAGATCCTTCTGAAGCACTGTCCACAATATGGAAAACCTGGTCATTTTCCTCCACATCATTAAATTAATGTAGACCTTGATTTTGTGATTGGATTTTGCAGCTGCAGTGCTCAGAGTCCAGAATTAACATTTGCAATGTGTTCTGATACTATTTCTTTACCATTTGTGGTACTTGCAGTTCAGGAGTCCATTGAAGATCTCTCCTAGGGAGCTAACATGGTGCAAATTATCCAAAATGATGACAAGAGGCATATCCACAGCATTATTTTCACTGTTACACTGGTCTGCCAAGTTGGACAGGTACTGGCGGAGTTCCTGCAAAGCAGATATAAAGAAAAGAAGGAAAACAAAATTTTTTTTCTTCACATTCCTTAAAATTCAATTAAGATAGAGAAGCTTGGTAACAAAATCTAAAGCAAAAGACTCTGACATCTAACAAATCACACATTTTCCATGAGAAAACACAAGATACGGTTTTCTTTCTCTTTTGTAGGTCATGCTGAAGACTCAAAGACTGTATCAGAAAACCTGTGTGAGATAAGGGCTTAAAGGGGGATAATATTTTGTAATTTAATTTGTGGTTTTTATTCATCAGTGTCAGAACTAAGAGGTCTGAAATATATTTTTGTTTCTTTTCAGGAACTTGTTCAACTCTCCCCATCCCGAACCAAACTGCATTCCAGCTAGATTTGTTGTATCATCTTACAACTGTGTTTCTATCAAAATACAGTTGACAAAATTAATCTGGAACAAAGCATCCCTCGTCAGAGGCCAAATTTGGATGCCTTCAGTAATGCTGTGTAAGAAGGATGAGCTTTTGGTGCTGCTGCTGAGTGGTTGAAAAGCTCTCAGCAGCTTTAAAGCATGTCTGAAATCATACAAGTGGCTTACAACCATAATTTCAACCATTCCTTTCCTCCAGAGGAAAATATGCCTAAGGCCATCAAATATACAGCTTGCTTGCTTTCTTTCTCTCTCTTTCTTTCGTTCTTTCTTTCTCTTTAATCTAGATGATCACTGGCAGTATATTCAGCAAAACCAGCAGCACATAAAAAAGCAGAGGCACGCCTCACCTGCCCAGGAATGTGTCTGCACAACAGCCCCTCCAAGCCCAGCACATGATTACAACTGCTGATACTTGCAGCTGCAGAAGCTCCTGGCAGCCTGGAGATGCATTTGAGGGTTTTGGGAAAAGTGCCCACATGCAATAGGGATTGCTTAAGTCTCTGGGAATTTTATGCAGGTGTTTAACTTCCTCGGCAATTCTCAGGCTCCTAAACACTTGAAAACCATGACAGCTTTAGGTGTTTAAATACACACCTGGAAGCCTGCTGTTCCAGGCCCATAATCAGGTGAATCTGAAAACCTTAAATACCGTTTCCTTCAGAATCAACATAATGCCTTGAAAATAAAGGGAAGTTCAAAATGATGTACACTAAGAAAGGAGTCTTTCATTTTGGACCCGTGCTAGGGTAGGCTGTGCACGGATGGTTTCTGCGTGCTCACCTTACTGGATTTATGGTCGACGTTGAAGGTGGCAATGATGCCCTCGGCCAGCTCCCTGCCCTCTCTGAGGACCATGTACTCGGACAGGCGGTTGGCCAGGTAGGTTTTGCCCGTGCCACTGGGGCCGGACAGGATGATCCGCCTGTGCTCCATCAGCAGGGACACGTAGCGCTGCAGGATGGGCTTCGGGATCAGCGACTCGAACACCAGCCCGTCCAGACTGTTCTCGCAGAGACCTGCAGCAGGGAAACAGCCCTCACTCACAGGGAGTCCCAGTCTTTATCCAAATGGACCTGACCAAGCTGTTCTTCACTTCAGAGCCAAAGCCCTTCCCCACCCTGGTATCCCTCGTGGCTGAGAGAGGCACACATAAAGCTGGAAAAACAAGTGCAGGGGTGACCTGTGGGCTTAGCCTGCATCCTCCTTCAGCCTGTTTAAGTCCTCAGCTGCATCCCTAAGGCCCTTTGGGAGCTGCCAGACCAAAGCATTCCAGGCCACACTTCTCATGCACAAGCCATCCATTTTACAGCATTTCACCACACACTCACCCAGAATGTACCTGTTTACTTTTGGATCACTAGACAAAAAAAAACCCCCAGCTATCATCAACTCCCCCTACTTTCCCAAATGCTTGTAATTAAACTCCTTCTCTGTATGCTGATAGTTATCTCCTCTAACAGAAAACTCCTTACTGATAAGCATTTATGCCATGTCAGCAGTCACTTTAGGCAGAATTGGCTCAGGGAAAAATACACATTGCTTCAAAATAAACAGCAGGAAGGGAAGCTGGCAGATCACCCAGAGAAATGTTTGCACCTCAGTGGTTACTTGGAATATTAAATATTTATATAGGCAGCTTTGTATCTCAAAGGTATATGTAAGTGATTTTCCATAAATTGATTGAATACATTTCTATTTTATTGCAAACTGTTATCACTTCTGAACCTTCAAGGCACAAGTCAAGCCAGTGCAAGTTAAATATAAACTCAAACTGCAACTTTACAGACACAGCTAGACTTTATGCAATATTTCAGTTAGGATTTATGACTGGACAATGCATTTTATATAAGTAGAATATCCTGGGTTCACGTCAAGCCTCAGTATAAGTGATGTATTTCACAGTTTATTTTGTCTTCCTGCCCACTGGTTTGTTATACAAGGTTAACTTGGTTTTTATACCAATATCCAAAAATCTGCTTTCAGTCAAATTTCAAAGCTGATCTGAAGAATGTTTGGCATTGCCCTCAAATACCATCTGTCTGCAGATTTCACTGGTCTAACTTTGAGCAAACTGATGTACGTTCAAAATGCAGCAGCTGAGGATTTTACCCCTAAGCTTAGTTACATAGTATAGTTTTCATTAAAAAGTGCTTCCCTGAGAAACAACATGAAAAATATAAATATTAAATTTTTATCAGTATT
The DNA here is from genome assembly GCF_017639235.1 of Corvus kubaryi. Taxonomy (NCBI): domain Eukaryota; kingdom Metazoa; phylum Chordata; class Aves; order Passeriformes; family Corvidae; genus Corvus; species Corvus kubaryi. Next base: position 1,125,023 of record NW_024580660.1, read on the forward strand.
ACAGAATAAAATTGATGGGAATCCTGAAAAGCATGCATTTTGAAAAATCCAGACTTTAAGGTGTTTCATAAAATTTGGGCTCCCTCCTTCCTGGTACTCAAGGAGGGACTCTTCAGTGAGACTGATCAAGCAAATCAGTCAAGATTTATGGTTTTTTTACCCTGCATAAAGGAAATAACAACTATAGCTGTGATAAAGAGGTAATGAAATTTTGAGGCTTGACTCATTTGGAAAGTACTTTGCTGCTCAAACAGCTCCACTGCATCCCTTGTGGTGTGAAGTCTTCTCCAGGACAACTCAAGATCTGTGGAGTGTGTAATTATTCCTACAGTTACAGGCTGAAAACTTGCTAAAACCACAGCATACCCCAAGTGCTGTCTTTATCAAATGAAAACAGAAGGAAGTAAATAAATGATAGGAACAGGAAGAAGCAGCACAATAAAAAGTTTCTACTCTGAGTGTCTTGACACAGCAACATAAAACTGATGAAACTGTCAACAGTGAGAACTCCAGCAGGCAGGTCAGGTGAAATTACCTTTGATGGAGACTGAAATAGTGTTGTTTTCTCCAACCAGGTAGCCACAGGGCAGCAGCTCCGGGGTCTCTGCACTGTTGGTGCGCTTGATTTCTCCGATGCTGTAGCCCAGAACACTGTCTGAGTTCAGCCCCAGCTGGCTCACGGGATCCACGTGGATGATGTACTCCTGGGGTGGAAAAGGGACACTGGAAGTCAGGCAGCACTGGGAGTTTGTTCTCTGCTGTGACAGACTTAACACACAAAGTTAAATACAGCTTGGTACCATCAAATCCCCACAGGAGAACTTGAGCTCACAGCATTCTGTACCCACTGACCTTAAACAGGCGTCTCACAACCCCATCCAGAACATCCCACTTGGTCTTCCCACTGACTCCAATGCAGCCTATGAGGAAGGTGCGAGGCCTGGAGTCCTAAAGGCACAGAAGTAACTCTATCAGACAAGTGTGGTTAATGTAATTAAAATGCTGGCTTCCCTGCCCCCTCCCCTTTTGTTTTTAAATAATGGTGTATCCTTACTATATATGGTAAATTCTGGATGGTGTATGGAATCCTTTTCATATGATAAACACTTTCTACAGTGTTGGAGTCACAAATCTAAAGGATACTTAGGTGGCTGTGATGTTAAGTTAAATGTATTTATTAATACCATGAAGAATTCAAAATCTCTGAGAGGATTACAGTTTAGCAAAGAGACAGAAAGACTCTTAGGAATATTCTAGACAGAAAAGTAGATGTCAAATTAATTCTTCCATGACTTCACAATCAAAGATGTTACATTTGCAAGGTTTATCCTATTTATTTCTAGAAATGCTGCTGTGGGCAGAGAAACCTATATACATATAAATTATATATGGCTATATGTAGAAGCAGTAATATAGAAAGAAAGTTTATATTTATAAATTGTTTGATGTATCACATCATTTTGAATTTTATAACTGATTTTTAAGGCAGATAAAAAGAAATAAGAAAAAATAGAATTTTTCTGTTTTTCTACAGCTGCACTCACTGTGAAACATTAATTGAAGAAAAACTAATTTCTATTGTAAGATTTGAAGTGTTATTAAAACTTGCTCTGACTGCAGTCAATTAGCAGCAGTTCTACTGTTTATCTGCGGTTGTCCTAATTAATGCAAAATTGGTATTCAATGGAAAGATCTGCTAAGTCCATTTTATTTTGGATCATTCAAATTTTTGTCCACTCCTCAGAAAGACATGAACTTACTTCTTAAACACACTTCTACAGATACTCAAAAATGTGAGATTAAGGAAGGCCATTCCTTGGCAAGGACTGTGTATTACATTCATGCACGTAGTACGTTAAACACATGAGATGGGAAGCAATTTTACAATATTTGCTATTTATTTGGGTATTTAGGATTCTTCCAATTTCTTGTGGATGGAAAACATCTGAAAGCTGTCATTCTAAACAGGGTATTTGTGCCAGAGAGGACAACTTCAACTAGGATGATACGGTATAGATCTCCCAGTTTGGATTTGTCAAGTTCTTCCACAAGATTGGTGCTTCTGGCATTTTGGTCCCTCTCAGCAGCCCCAAGGAAGCTGGAGGTAGCCAAGTGCTTTCTCTATCACTGTTAATACACCTATAAACTGTTTTCCTGAGAAAATTCCTAAAAGTCCTTTGCAAACTTGAATCCCCTCACACATTCCAAGGTCACTTACATCTCAAAGCTAGGGATGAAACAGAACTCACCTCCTTCCATTTCATCTCGTCCTGGAAGTTGACGACTATTTTGACGTGCCTGCCTCCTTCTTTCCGGGCAGAGCCATCTCCAGTGTCATCCAACAGCATGTCTGTGGACAGGAAACATCAACAGCTTCACAGCTGGAGCTCAGTTACAATGGAGACTATTCTGGTTTACTGTAGTCAAACACAACACGTCTGGGCTTCATATGCCCCAAGGTAAAACACAAGAACCAGGTTGACCGACTTCCCTGCCATACATCCCTCTTAAAAAGGGAAGGTCATTGAAAATTATTAGCCAGTTACTCTATATTTTCCTTCCTATGATATATCCCCTGGCAAAAGTGCACCATTAAATGGCTTTAAACATGACTTTTCAGAGCTGAGGTCATAATTGGACACCTCCGACCGAGGGTGTAGCAGACCTACGATGATATTTAAAAGAAGGCTTTGTGCCAGCTCGTGACATATTTCCACACCTCAGCTGTTAATAATCCTCACGCTTTCATTTTTCCACAGCTAACTAACCCAAGCCTTCCAAGTGCAGGATAAAACCTGCCCCACCACCCTTCTCATTAAACTCACCGAGACTGGTTGACTCTGTGAGGTTCAGGCTGTGTTGAGAGAGACCCACTGAGTGTCTGGGAGAGGAGGAGATGGAAACCTGAGACTGAGCCCTGCTACAGCTGCCATGGTTTTCAGATTTCAGCCGATCGTTCTCTGCTTTTAACTTTTCAATCTCACTCTTGAAAAGACAAGCCAAACGTTAGAAGGCACAGTGAAAACATGATTATAAGATAGCAACGTAAGTAACTTAAGAATAAACGGCAGTTTAGCAGAAATGCTGTTTTCATAATGTCTTAATTACGGGTTTTAATTACTACAATGTCCTTTCTGTAAAACTTTTCAAAGCATCCTAAAATATGTGTGAATTCACTAACACTGAAATGCAACTACCTTAAGGCAGAGAGCACGGAAACATTTTGACAGTCAACAAAATGATGGACCCATCTTGGGGTTGAAACAGCTGCAGCTGAGGGCAGCAAAGTCAGGCGTTCATGCTGACTTTTAATGAAGGTTTAACACTGGCACAAAGCTGAACACAGCTTTCAGTACGCATTCAAAAACTTCTGATCTTTACTGTGCGGGTGGTTGGCCAGTGTTTCCCACATCAGCACAGGCTGCAGGAGCTGGGGTGGCTGTTGCTCACCTGCATCCTGTTCATGGCCTCCCGCAGCTGGTCCAGCTGGTGGGCAGAGCTGAGGGCTTCCAGGCGGATGTCCGTCAGCTTCATCTCCTTGTCCCTCAGCTCGTTCCGCAGCTGCATCACCGTCTCGGCCTCGCTGTCCGTGCACTCAGAAATACTGCAGGACATGGACAAACAGACACTTGTGCCTTTTCTCATGGTGCTTCTCCAGGATTTATCAGGAGAAGAGGAATAAAGCCCTTTTTATTCTGCTTGAAGCAGGTAGCAATTTCAGCTTATTGAATTAGTGATGCCGTAAATCAGATATTAAGTGGGTCATAGAAATTTTAGAGACTAGTGAAACAAAGATGTCTGAGGCTTATTTTTCTTAAATCAGCATCTGAAACAGAATTAACTGAAATCACCTACTATTAGATAGTCTTCATTTTTTTCACAGTAGTTGCTATAAAGGAAAACTTCTAAAGCCAAAATCTAAATAAATTAAGGGGGTGCAGGCATTTAACAGCAGTTGGTTGGAGATTGATGAGTTCACAGACAGATTTAAAGCTCACCAGGTGTGCACAGCTGGGTTTCCCTGAACTGCTCTGGAGGGCTTTGGAACTCTACACCTATTCGAAGCATGATAAATTCCTGCTTGCTTTAAAGAACTCACGCTTAAAAAATTTTTGGTGGCATTTTTCTTCCCTCTGCCCACACAAAAAAAAGTTTCTGAGTAACAACATTTCAGTACATTTGTAACTGTATCTGTATAAAGATAAACCATACAGCTGCACGCTTTAAGGGAGATTTTACCTAATGTGTCTTTCCCTAAATCTGGTTAATGAGAGATGTTTTCTGCACCAAAAAGCCAAAACACACAAGTTTTACTTGTGCTCTATCCTTCCCCCAGTTCACATATTTACTCTTTTCTCACATTTATCCTTTTGGCTTCCATGGCAAGGTGAGATGCACCCACACAGCACTTTGGCTGATGACACATGGGATCATCATTTGACAATTTTCTGGCCTGAGAGCTCTAAAGCACAACTTGCTGTAGTCACCAGAAACACACTGAGTTAGGCTCAAGAGACAGAAGAAGCTTTGAAACAAAAATCATGGGGGATTATCTTCTGCTACTGACATTTCATCACTGTTATACAGCTGGAAACCATTGCTATTGTTTTCACCTCTTCATGTGAAAACAAGTGGAGGGGAACTACTCCAATGCATTTGTTCTGAAATCAGGCTGGAAGCTCTGCATGACCTCTCAAGGTCAGGAGCCTGTCTGGTAATTACAGGTTTCACAGTACTGCCTGTTACAACTTTCTGTGTTTATTTATCCTGCTCAAGTGACAAAACTACTGATGGAATTAACATAAAAGCTGTTTTACTAAATTTCCCATGCACATTCTAAAATGTGAATTCAGACTCAAAACAGCATGGCAAGGGAGTTGTTAAATTTATTTCACAGGTGGCCATGGAAAGGACTAGGCACAGGTGGCTGGGGAGCTACAGAAGGAAAGAGGGGTGGATCATCTCCATTCACCAGGCACAAGCTGTTAGATGAGTTCATCTGTATCACTAAACCACAGTATTTGATTTCTTTACCTGAATTTGTCAATATAACTGGGAACTTACCATGGCAGATTAACTCAATATGTGCTGTGTTTAGACAACAGAAACAAAATCCCAGATTTGACCTGGTCTGTTTAATTAACAGCAAGAGATCCAATTAAGCTGGCACCTCAAGGTCACCCTGGTTATAAATATTCTTGATCCTCAGTACATTCTGCTGAGAGAGCCACCCAATGAAACATTTACACTTCAGTACTGACACAATGATTTTTGGCTTCCTGGACATTAATGCAAAGGTACTGGGTTGGGAGTCAGCTCACGTATCTTTAAATCTCTGAATACATAAATTCAGCACTTCTGTCCTCTGCCTTTCCTCTACCAATGCAGCAAGATGCCTTCCATGCCATTTTCTGTCTAAAAATTACATAAATCACTTACAGGGAATTGGAATGGGAAGCTCTCAGCAGTGGTGTTGAAACAGTGGTGTTGTGGTGTGGTAGCTTTGGTGAGGAAGGTAAGGAAGAATCAGTCATCTCCTCAATGTCTGAATGAGAAGATGCTGACTTGGGAGACTTCTTTTTCCCAAAAGCTTGCTTGAAGGAGCTGCGTAACTGGAAAAAACAAGACCACAGCAGCAGGTCCATCACTAAGAGTGAAACCAGGCAAAAAAAGCCATAGAGTAAAAACTCTTTAACATGCAAATACTCCAAATGCTACAGCCATACTCACATACACAGTAACACAGGTGAAAAATAAAAACGCTTTTTTTTCCTTAACTATTTTATCAGATTAATAAGGTCAATAGGAGTGGCTATGAATGCTTCCTATTTTAAAGAACTATTTGACAGCAAACTCTGCTCAGTGCAACAAGCTTTGCAGCGGTGTGGTGACAACTCACAGCTGTGCTGGCACACGGCCCAGCCCAGGTTAATGATGCTGGAAGGGTTAGTGGTGTCAACGGGTGGGTTAGCTTTGTACCTCCAAGTTTAAAGTAGGTCTTCCTTACCTCATTGACCTGCCGGAAGAAGTGCAAGCAAAAGGAAGTGGGGGAAGGAAAAAAGACATGTTTTAACAGATAAACCCACTGATAAGGGAAGTTTTGGAGTTCTAAGACAAACACGACCCATGATTAACAAAGACAAACAGTTACTTTATAACCAGAACCCTGTATTTTCCAAAACCAGGTGTTTCAAACCACATACAGCCATTTTTTGCGTTACCTGAGGAAGACACCAGACTCAAACTCTCTTAACTATTTAAATTACATTTTCTCCTTAGCTCAGGCAGAGTGCTTTGGCTAAGAGCCAAGTTAATAATGTATTTTTCCTTGCAGGAACAAGGTATTTCACCATGTGTAAAGATGGCAACTTCCCCACCTACCTGCAACTAAAATAACCTTCTGTAATGTGACTGCCATTTTCCAAACAAGAATTAATATTCATGTAATTAAACTGATGTTACCCCAAAGTTACAATTCAACAGGTAGTGTTCAAGAAGCATTTGGACAATGCTCTTAGACAAATGGTTTCATTTTTAGGTAGCCCTGAAAGTTAAACTCCCGTGGAATCAAGGTCTGGACTTGATGATCCTCATGGTTCCCTTCCCACCAGGATACTCTATGTACACCTTTTAATGCCATTGCAAATTACATACAGGCTGGCTTAATACGAGCTGAAAGCTGTTTTTCAACTAGACAAAGACTCCTACAATGAGAAATGTTGAAAATCTGGTGTTTCAGCTCGGAATGCATTGGAAGCTGCATTGCTTCCACACAGAACACAAAGACCTTGGCTGAGAACTTCCTCAGCACTGGTGGAATAAAGAATGTGTGAATCAGATTCAACTCACATATTTTTCTCAGTAGTGTTTTGATTTCCAATCTTCATTTCACAGCAATCATGTACTCATTTTTAATAACATAAAAATACTGCCCTGTTTCTTCTACTTCATGAAAACTTTATTTATCTTTGTAATAAGGAAATGTTCCCTTAACCTTCTTTAAAAATAGTTATCTGATGAATGAGAAATGTAGGCTGATGTAGGATCATCTCCACTAGGTTACAGTAACAAAAAACAGAAGCTAAACAAGAATTTTAAAAAGTGTTTATCTTAACCAAGGCTTAATGGCTACAAAAGTTTTGTGTCACAAACTGAGAGTTGCTAGAAATTTAAAAGTTACAGCAATTTACTTTGTCTGTAACAAACGTACAGCACAAGAAGGATTGGGAGAAGATGTCGTTTCCATCCAACCAATTATTTAAGGGGCAGAGTGGAAATGCTTCCTTTGTGAAGCAGCTGGTAATACCAAGAGATAACAAAATGAAACCTCTGAGATAAGAGACAAATAAAACCAAGAACCTGTTCAGGAAGCTGTTTCTTACAGTTCAGGAGTTTCATCAACATTTCTAAGAGGATATTGTGCAAACACAAATGAAGCTTTTACCAGCTCTAACCACACTTTGCATCTCTACAGATTTAGCTGTATACCCAAAAGGTCCAGGGAGATTTAGATTCAGTGGGAAGAAAGGGGTGGATTGCTTTACTGGCTACAATAAAGGATCTAGGGACTTCAGTCCAAACTACAATCAGACTAGGTCACTAAGGCAGTTATGGTCTAATTGAAAATGGAGTTGAAGATAATGTACCTTTCCTCCAGTACAGGGTACCTTGTACATAGTACGTGATGAGCAAAGAGGGAAAAACGGGAAATGACAGGTAAATATTGCAAAAACTTCCAAAAGAGATGTCCGTTGTGAAAAACTTTTAAAGATCGTTATTTTTTTTTTTACATTATTCTTAGAACTCCAAGTTAATGCTGGACAAAGAGTTCTTAAAGTGTTTAATACGTTCACTTATAAGAAAGCCCTATGAGACAAAACCAAAAAAACCACAAGAATGATCTTCTCTTGGTGGGTTTGTTTTACTTTAATGACAGATGTCACGTTTTCCTTAAGGGGCTGGACACCCCTTTAGCCAGAACTGATCTTTGACAACTATTTCCAATTTAAGACTGGTATTTTGGCTGTTAAGCTAAAATTCAATCCTATGCAGAGTCAACACAAGGATATACATTACTTACAACTCAATTAAGCCTTCACAGGAGAGTTTACCCAGGATTTCAGCAGTGTGCAGTCCCTGCTGCACGAGGCAGGAAGGAGCAGCTGGGCAGATTTTCACTGTGCATGTCCCAACAATTTCATATAAACCTCACACAGTCTGCTAAAACACACTCACCCAGTTCTTCCTCTTCTTTTTCTTGGAGTCACTCTCGATGTTGCTGCCCACACTGGAGTGGCTGGTGGCACTGTTAATGCTGGAGACACTGTCTGAGGAGTGCTGCCTCCGGATCCGCAGGTCCGTGGGCTGAGCAGCTCCAGGGCCTGGATATGAACGGAGGCAGTGTCAGAATTATCTGGAAGTTTGATGTATGGTATTAACCATGCAATCCTGAAGAAACATTTAGGGAAATCAGCACTCTGACAATCACTTATCCCAACGGATGTACTGCATATTTCAATGTTGTTTCTTGTGACAAGATTAAACTGAGATGCTTCAAACTTTTCCCTCAGCAATTTATCCCAGTGTAAATGACTGGGTTATTCTGGTCTCTCGGTAACTCTGATGGTTACATCAGCTATTACCCAGAGGACTGAAGTCTCACTGAGGAGCCCTGGAGTCTCTGTGTGTGGTGCTTGTCTCTCACCTTTGCAGTTGAGCTCAGGTGTGTTGATGACTCCATTGATGGCAGCCTGAGCAGCAGCATTTTGTTTCTTCAGGAGTTCAATTGTCTTCCTTAACTCGTTCAGTTCCGAGTCCTTGAATAACAAAAAAAACCCGTATGCGGGTACACAGGAGAAGAACTCCAAAGAGGCTGCACTTCCATCTAAGTATTGGTAGTGAATAGCGAATTTATGGAATATACATGTGCAAGGAGGTGAAAATGAGGTTTGGGTTATCAGGGGAAACATACCCTCAACAGAGTGCAAAACAGCTTGGGTGTTGTGATTCAAAAAAATGCATGTATTTTGTAATGCAGGAATAATGTCTATTCAAGTATACTGTCCAAAAACCCAATGCTACCAGTCTTGTAAGTATTCTTCTTGGTCTTTCTCTCCATGTCCAGGATGCATTGGGATGAAATGTATTACAGAAATATGCAATACTGAAGACCTGTGTCCAAAGCAGCAATTTATAGGAATAACCTGATCAGTTGCCACAAAATCCCAGTGCAGAAAATGAGTGTTTTATATACATTTTTTAATACATTTTACTCTGTCACCACAAATGAGGGAGCTAAGGCAAATTGTGTATGGGGCTTTTTCCCCCACACAACTACAGAAGGAGCACGAGCAACAATGCTGGAAAGAGAAATGAAGACTTCCCAAATCCTTTTGAAGCTTTACCTTTTGTTCTGCTGTCATGGTCAGGCTCTGCAGTCGGATCGTCATGTTCCCCAGGCTCTGCTCAAACGCTGCCACCAGGTGAGCCTGAAATCAAACCACACAGGAGGAGTTTGTTTTCTTCCCCCAAAAAGAAGTATTTCTGGAGGTATTTAATCGGCCCACTCAGTGCATGGCATTGTTTGTTGTGTAAATGGTGCAGAGAAAACAACACTGCTAAGAAAAGGTCAAATGAGCAGAGCACATATTATGGAAATGCTTCCCAACAATAAAACATAAAGCAAATTTTTGTACAGAGAAAAGTCAAGCAGAAACTTCCCTCCAACTAAACCACTATTCTCCTTGTGGATAATTAAGGCAAAAAGATACTGGCAGTCACAGGGGCGGAGGTTCTCACTCCCATCAGGAGAAGAGATGCTTTAGCAGCTGATATACCTGCATAGAACTCAAAAGACTTCTCCAATATTTGAGTGCACCTTGCTTCCAACCAAGGTCAGCTTGCCACATATCTGCCAAAATTCCTGGTACTTGGCCAATTACCCTTTTTTTTTCTTTTCCCAAGGAAAGAGAAAATTATTTCGCTGTGCTCCTTGGGAGAAGAATGTTGAATCTTTCCCCCAGGAAGCATGGAGAACACCAGTGCCCATTACATGAAAGACATCAGCTAGGAATTGAAAATGACTGAGAAGCAAAAGGAAGGAAAAGTAGGATGAGAAGATGGAAAAGAACTTAAGAAACTGTATTTCTAGAGCCATGACATGGCACTGTTTTATGGGTATTCATATGCATGTGCACACATCACTGATCACAGGCATATTTCAATATATATTTGTCCCACTAGCCATAATAATCTACACTAACCAGAGAAAATAAATGAAGTATTATTTATCTATTAAAAATAATTCTATATGCACGGTGACAAGTAAAACTGGAATCTTTCCAAGGAGAAAAGGACATTTTCTCACCTCAAAAAATACAAAATAGCAAAACCTTTCACAGAGCTATTCCAGACTCATTCAGCAGCAGCACACAGTTGACTTATCCTAAAGAACTGTTCTCACGTTCACAATGAAAACAAACATGAGCAGTACAATAACATGGGGATGTGTAGCTCTCATTCCCATCAGCCCCTACGAAAATAAGCAGAGCTGAGACTGTGAGAAAATGGCAAAAAGTAATTCAAAACCTAACACTACGCACGTAGGAAAATCTAAATATTTATTTTAAAAACAGAGAGTGCACAGCTTCTCTTGGGGAGGATGAACAGGGAACAACAAAGCTGATATTCAGGGATCCTCAGCAATACTTTTCAAAAGCAGAAAATAAATGGGCAAGCAGGACTGCATGGATTAGTAACAGGATATAAACCCTTAATGCTTTGACCTGAGCCTTAAAAACCAGTTGCTCTTTCAAAACCGGATCTTGCAATTATTCCTGTCTTGAAATTGTTCAGTGAGCTATGGAAAAAAATGTATCTTCACTTTCTATAGCTGGAGCAAAATGTTTTCAAATTCATGCCCTTGATGACATGAGAAGCATCAACAACTGCAGTCGCTATGCATGCAAATTCAGGAAAAAAATTGTAAATTGAAGAGATTAATTTGAATTGTCTAAGTTTTAACTGCCTTTTATTAAAGGAATCATGTCTAAAGGAAATGTCCAAGTGCCTTAACTAACAGCATTTATCAATCTCAGTCTTTTTGGGAACAGACCTAGCCTTTTACATGGAAAAAGGGCACATTCTCCGAAAAGAGGTGGCTAGAGACTGGAATTTAATACTAGGACAGTTATAGCAACATCTCTGGTGTCAATTTATGGACAAATCAGGGGGAGGCTCAGGTCTAAGAAGTTTAAATAGCATGAATAAAACACTGCAAAATTTTAGCAAAGTGAACTAACCAAAAAATGGAATATTATCAAAATAATAAACGATACGCTGACTTTTTTTTTAAAAAAAAAAAAGCCCACAAGAAAAAGCCACAAAAACTCAAATGACCCCAATCCAAACAAAAACATAAAGGAGTGTACATTAAAAACTGCTCTCTACAAAGAGATAGTAACCACACAGAAATTCTTGAGCAGATGAGGAGCAGCTGGGCCAGGCAATGAGCAGCCCGTGCTGCTCCCTGCTCTTGGAGACAAGCCTGTGCTGAGCACCAGCCCAGCGACCCTGAACTGTGCGAAGGAGAGTGCAATAAAGCCAAGGCAGAGCCAAATGAGCTGCTCAGCTGACAAGTTCTTTGTTTGAAGGACACAAGGTGGGTTATTTAACAACATCATTAAAAATGTAAGCAAGAGAATCTGGTCCCGCTTTCTCACACGTAAAAGACGCCTCTGGGGGAAAACCAACTCGTGTATCCATCCCCTTTGTATTTGACAGGCAAATGTTAAGATTTAACTTTTGAAAGATGTTTAAATTGTTTTCTTTTCCTCTTGGGACAGTAACTAAGTGGTACCATGCAGTCAAAGCCCTTTTATTTGACTTCTGTTATAACTGTGTTCTTGGTTTTGCTGCTCCATTTTCAAGCTGGATGAAGCACTGTGATGCCGGCAGTAGACAGCACAGACTTCCTCTTGAACCTTTCCTGTGATACTGATACTTTCCTGTGAAACCTGTCCTTTTACTGTCCCAAGCTTTGCATTCCCCCTACTCAGAGAGCTGACAGACAGGAATGTTCCCTTCAAGCAGCACATGTTCAGATGTTTATTCATTCCCATAAACCAGGATTTCAGTATGATCTGATCTGCTGACTATTCATCTGCAGCTTATTTACTCTAGAGTTGCTTATTTTCCTTGCAAGCTTCTGTGTTGCGGATTCCCACTATCTGTGACTGCAGCACAGAACACACAAATAAACTTGCTCAGGGTCAATACAGTATTGCCTCAACACCTCCTGGATTCCAATTTTTTTTTTCCCCCTGAATGTCTTAAATTACTTATCCCTCAAATTCCTGAAAGGAACAAGCAGAAGTATTGTCTACACTGACAAAAAGTCAGAAATCTCCATTCTTTAGACTTAACTTTAAGTTAGCTTCCAGAGCCCCTTATGCCACTATTATCTATCATGCCATTAACCCATACCTTTATGCAAGAGAAAAACATAATGCATTTCAGTCCAAGTTTCTATTAACTTTTATTCCTACCACTTATAATCTTTATCTGTATCTCATCCTATCCAAATGTCAAAGCAAGACAGTATTTATAAAAAAAGACCCTGTCTCTAATGATTTTCTCAGGACCTTAAGATGGTTTACATACATACAAAGTCAAATTAATATTGTAACTCTGTTTTTAAAGAAAGGTGTAAGGTAATTTACTAGGGCAGAGGATGTTATTTCTTTAAACACCTCAGTAATACAAACCGAATGTTATACACATGAAATCTTTTTGTCACTTAAAAAACCTGGGTGGTAACTGTTGCATTAAATGCATCCCAGTTTAATGTTTGTTCTCAGAGCTGTACTCACATTAGCAGTCAGCTGAGTTGTAAGAGCTGACACTTTTTCTTGGGATGCATCCAATTCTCTCCGCAGCTTGCGAATCTGTGGGTTTTAAGAGAGCACTTTAGTGCATCGTAACAAGGAGAAATAAAACAGCATGACACACAGTGCAGAGTGTCATTTATGCTTGTCAAAGAGGATGTGCTCTTACCTCTGACTGGCACTTCTCTTCAGGCTGTAAAATAAAAGGAAATACGTGAGGATATTACAACATAACCAGCCTGACAAATTTATGCAAATTCTCTTTTGGTGTTTCAAAAACTCTAATGTGAGTTCCTGATTTTGGATTCCCACATCCATATTCAGTCTAATTTAATCTCCTAATTTATTTACTCTTCAAGAAAAAGAAAACAGGCTGCTGGTGAGGTACTTCCTTCTGCAGGAAGGAATTTGGGCTCCACCTCCCAGCCTGCTGACCGGTGCACCTCTGATCTGAATTGTGGAAGGGGGAAGAAGTCCTGGCTCTGCCCATAAGGGATTGTATGAGGCTCTCAAGAACCAGGACAGCCACAGAACTTGGCTGATCCTGGGCAATTCCCTTCATCCCACACTCAGCTCTCCATGGGAAGGAGGTCACATTTTTGCATTCCAAAGTGATGTGAAAAAAAAACTTAGAAATTCCTCCCGCTTGGGTGCTGCCTACGCAGTGTGGTGATGAAAAACTCAGGACACACAGCCAGCTGTGAGGATGCCAAGTGGATGTACTGACCATCCACTGTGGTCAGCATGATCAAATTGTGGCTACTATGTGCTGTTTCTAACCAAAGTTACCAGCTAAGGAGAGGTATGGGGTAGGAAGTCACACACTCCATTGTTCCTAAGTAAACATGTCCACTACCAGCCACCAGGAAAATCACACCCATCCAAACACACTATTGGGGCCACTTGTGCAGCAAGCACAGAAACCTGAAGCTCTGAGTACTCCTATGTATTTTCAAACTCCAGTAAGCCTTATTTTAGGATCAGATAACCAAAATGAATACATACTCGTGGAGAAAGTGTTACTGGCACAGCGAATAAATGGCCTTTTTTAGAATTATTAGTATCTGTGCATTAAAAAGTGGACTGAAACTTCTTTAGTAGCAAATCATTAATATAAGGATGGGGTGACTTTATTCAGCAAATTTTGGGATGCTCTAAGTAATGAAGTTCAAATCTTCTCATATCTACTGAGGTGCTTTGTAGCAAAACCTACTTAGCACAGCATAAATTAAAGACTCAAAAAAACACTGGCTGCTTTTGGGCCATTGAAGTCTGTGTTTAATGAGGATATTGCTACATATCCACAGGCATCCTCATGAACATAAACAACCCTTTCCTAGCTAGCATCCAGAACACAGTCAAATGAGAACTGTTTTTTTCCTGCTCCTTCAATGGCAAAACTAGCACAGTAAGACCAGTCAATTCAATAATGTTGATTAATAAATAAACTCTTCATTTCATTATACTCACTGTGGAATAAATAGATGACGTACTGGACACCAAAGAGAGAGAAGAACCATGCACTAAAGGAAAGAAAAGAAACACAATGAATATAAGTACACTAACCACAGAGTGGAATCATCATAAATCATCCACTGTCAACCACCAATCTGCTGAAGAAATACTTTCACAAATTTCATCATCCATCCTAAACTTAATTATAATATATTATTGCACCAATAAGGTAAGGTTTGAAGAACGCAAGGCCAGGTGATACAATCCATAACCTTGGATTTGGCAAAGCTGTTTTAAAATTCTCATAATATTTGGGAAAATGAGGTGTGGCCAAGAAAGTTAAAAATTTTTGATGAAGATCTGTTCGGAAATAAATATTTCTCTGGACAGTGTATCTTAAAATTCTTGTAAAAGGGCTACTCAAGATTTTAAAAAAACCCCAAGAAATGCAGAAGAGATTACAAAAATAAATCTAAGTATTTATTCTTCACTTTTAGATGAGATTGAGAGGGTTTGTTGATTTTTTTAAGCAGCAGACCAAGATGGGGATGTCCTGAGAAGACCACAACACCCAGCTCCAGTGTGTAACCAGATGCTCCAGGAGAAGATGTGGAGGACCCAGGATAAAAACACACTGTCTAATTTTGGGGCTGTGAATTGTCCTCTGAATGCAGCTGTACCTTCCCTCTGCTGACTTAAGGGAGCTGTATCAGTGCATCAATGAGCCCAACATTCCCTTTCCCTGCAGGGTTTCTTGGCCTTTCTTTAAAGCAATGATATTGTTTTAGCAAGGCAAAATTTGTTCTCCCATAGAGAAATTAACAGTGAAAACACGGCTACAAAACTTGCTGGAAAATGATTGGTTTCAAACGATTTTTGCATTTAAATTCAGTAAAGGATATACATATACACTGATGGCCCTGATGATCTTCAGAGGTCCCTTCCAACCCCAACTACTCTGTGATTCTCAAGGTTGTTACCATCACTTAGGCATCAGGATTTACATATAAATATAACATAATTTCATTCTTTATTACACTGTTGAAAAAAAGTACCTGAAGCTATTCTTTCTCCTACTGAAACATGCAAAATTACTTTTCCTTTATTTTTACTTTTAGAAACAAAATGCATTGAACCGAAGCTTCCATTCAAAACTCAGGCAACTGAACACGGATCATATGAAATAGCATAAAATCACTTTTTCTTTCTTCTAAATCCCCCAGCCAAAAAAAAAAAAAAAGTTTAGAAAAGCTGCCATTTTGCTCGAATTACCTACTGCAATTCTACATTCGTAATAAATAGGTTCTGCTTTCCCACTGACATTATATCCTAAGGCAATACTGGAAAGAGAAGTAAACAAGGTCTAAGTTGGCTTCTGAAGGAATTTAAGACAATTTAAAAAACCCACAAGAAAGTACAAAAAACCTCACACCCATTCGCTTTCTCTGGGTAATCATATTTTCAATTAAAATGACCTTTCTAGTTAGGCATTAAGGACTATACTACACCAAGAACATAAAAATAAGTGGTGTGAGTCAGACTCAGGCTTTGTCTAATGGTGTGCTCCAGCCCCGCCTGCAACCACAGCCCATGTTTACTGAAAAGAATGAAGAGGGGAGACAGATACACAGTGATTATTCCCCAGGTACATCTTTGCACCTTCTGGGAATCAGCAGAGATGGAAATTTCAGGGATGGAAACTGCAGTCAGACATCATTTGGCCTGCTGTGACCTCTGTACCATTAACTTGCTTAACAGCTGCTGAATCCACTGACACATTTTGTCTGCAACAAAAAATTCTCTTGTGTTTAGAAATGTAATTCCTTGCAGTTGTTTTAGACCTGCTGCTGAATCAGTGAGTTCCTTGAGTGTCTCTACACTGCTGTGCTCTGAGAAGGAGTGGATAACCAATCTCTTTATAACAAACCAAATTCCCTTCCCTTCAGCCATCATTTTCCAAGCTGAAGATTCCTATTTTAACTTTGTATCACAGATGTTCTGCGCTTAAGATCTTCTTATTTTCCTTTACTTGCATTTTCCCCTTAAGATTTTTAAGATGGAAAGCCCAAAGTGAGGCAATAGTGCACAAGGCCACAAATGGACTCATACAAAGAATGTAATATTATTTTCTGATCTGCCTCCCTATATTCTTCCTTGGTGAATTTTTTTCCTAATAGAGATGTAACCAAAAAAAGAGCCATACCAGCTCACCAGAGAGGAAACAGAAACCTTTACCATGGATTTGGTCACACACATCGTTGAGTTAGCATCAGCTGGAATTTGTAAGATCACATTGGGACTTTAATACAGGAAAGAACACTCAAAATGAGAAAAGAAGGGAAAGAACATGTAATTCTGGGAATCCTATTCCTGCCTTATGAAACATCACCATCATGTAGAATCATAGCATTATTTAGGTTGAAAAAGACCTGTAAGATCATCCAGTCCAACCAATAATCCAGCCCTGCCAAGGCCATCACTAGACCACGTCCCCAAGTGCCACATCGACATGGCTCTTAAATTCCTCCAAGAATGGTGACTCAAGTGCATCATTTGACTGTGTACAAAATTTCAGATTTCTCACTTTAAGGACAGCTATGGAGTTAATAAATTTGTGCAATTTCTTTTTAAAGTATCTGCAGATGGCTACTTGAAGGCTATTTAATTAGGAGCCTGAAGGCAGTTATGCTCTTAATGCAATTCCTGTTTTTTGCAGCCAGCGTGCATCTGCACGCAGCCTATAAACCCAAATTGGTCTGGAGCTATTCTTTTAAAGCACTGTAAATGCACAAGCAAGCACGTATCATTTTTAATGTTAGAAAAGAAAGGCTCTAGCCATGATCATCTGCCCAGAGAGCAGAAAGAACAACTGGTGTTGCAGTCAGTAGGACACAAAGGAGTAACAATTTATATCCCAATGATAATTTAATTTTTTTTCTCTTGGAGGATCAGAGTGGAGCCAGTGGCAGCCCAGCTCCCAGGGAAGACTGCTGGCTGGGGAAGTGGGGAAACTGGAGAGCCAAGAGGTCACTCAATTTTTACGCTGTGTTTTTTCCCCAAGAAGCTCTGGAGAGTTTGGAGGCTGCTCCTGCTGGCATCTCCACAGCCCTGAAACCCTGTCTGTCACAAGAGTTATGTACTGCAAGGCTGACCAACCTTCCCACCTACATGCTGAGCTGTGAGAGAACATGACTGTACTTCACACCCAGAGACAAGAGAAGAAAAGGCTTTTAAGAATAAATCCGGGCCCTGCTGAAGTTAATGAGAAACAAATTTCTTGTCATCTTATGTGCTAGGAAGTAATTAAGAAGTAGGTTGGTAAGCTTTATTTAAGACCTGTGTTTGTCCTTCATTGATGCTGGATGATTGTATAAAATCAATTTGTTCATTAACCACAAATTTAAATTTCTATAATACTTTTTAATCTATTCTCTCAAGGTGAAGGCAAATCTCTGCTGTGTTCAGAACCACTTGGTCACTTACAGCTTGTGATTCCCTGAAAAATAAGCAGGAACTAATAAGCAGGTGACTCCTGCCTTCTCTACAGCCAGGGAAGTGATGAAAGACCTTTTTCCTAAAGACAAAAATACTGAGACTACACCTAAACATTCAACCCGTCTGGTAAAATATCATTATCCTTTTAGGTGTGAAAAATTGAGGAAAAGCTGAAAGGGATCTTCAGCATGTCAACAGTAGGGTCAAATTCCTTCCTCAGATACAAAAGTCACATTTTCCAACTACTTTCAAGTCCATAACTTAGTGGATATTTCTTGGACTTCATTTTTATTACTTTTTTCAAATTAGTAAAAAGCACTTAATAGAACATTTCACCTAACTCTTTTCAAATATTCCTTTTCTTTTTTTCTTTAATAGTTTGTCTTCAAACATGCAATACTTGTTAAATGTTTATCCAAACTAGCCTCTCTGCTGGACAAGAATTTCTGAACTACAAGAGAGAATTTAACCTCCAATGTGCCAAAATGGTTTTGCTGCAATCTTGAGCACAGTTAAAAGACTAAGGCTAAATTTTTTGGAGGACGTCTTCAATAAAACCCAAGTAAGTTTTGCTGCAGTAGCTCCTTCAGTAAATCACTGAAGTGTAACACAGATGCAGTGATTCAAATTCCTTCACAGATTATATTAGGAGACAATTTAGTAAGAGCATGACTGTGCATCACAGTATGGAACTCAACTGACTGAGCACCTGGCAGTCTTTGACTGCTCATGATAATTCAGCTTTCTGAGAACAAATGAAGGTTAATTCCTGCAACAGCCCAGCTCTTAGCCCTACAGCATTATTCTAATAGTTTTCAACCCCTAATAGAGATCTTCAGCCATAGACCTCAAAAATACAATTAAATGTACTGAAGTTAGATTGATTAAATTCAGTAACCAATTAATTAATGAATCTTTTCAGAGCCATATCCAATACATATTTTCTACCTCTTCCAATGGCAAAAAAACCTGAGAGGATAACCAGAATCTCCAGGAAGGCACTCTGTGGGTCTCAAAGGCTTCTGCAAAGCACTGAAGTGTGGTTCCCATGCATGCCTGGCTCTTGGGGAGCACCAGCAATGGGGCACTGGTATTAACAGGGCTGAGTAAGTGCAGGTCTTCAGAAGCAGAGGAAAGAGCCATCAAAGGCTTGTGTGGCCTGTAAGTACAATCAAGCTCCCAACCCTTGCCAGAAAGGAGATTTAAGACTCAAAGACTTAATGTTGGAAGAGTTTTCAATGAACCACTGCATGCTTGACTTCTCAATGTGCAATGCTTGAGGATTTTAATGTGTGCTCACAGCTACTCCTGCTGCAGCCACAAGGATGCCTGTTCAGCAGCAACCAAACTAAATATTCATTTTTAGGTAAATACTTTTTCTTATTATATTTGCATGGGTTCTTTTTATCAGGTGTGGTTACATATTTGAAAAGATAATGAAGCACTAAAAAGACAAGCCTAGATGTTTCAAAGAACTACTCAATATCTTTCTTTGGAAGACCTGTTGTATCAAGCCAGGACATTCAGCGGAAATGAAAAGCAAAGATAATTTCAGTACAGATTAAATACTGGAAAAATTGCCAGGACAGAAACAGTCCAACTGATATCACTTAACTATACTACAAGCAGAACTGTGGAGGTGCAAGTTCAGAGTACCCCTAGTGAAGGAACACTAATGCACTGACTCTAAGCATGAATTACTCATTTTGAAAGGGCTAAAAATGAAGCACACGATGTGTTTAATCCATTTCTTGAACAGTCAGGGTCTAGGTACAGCACTTATTTCTTGTGTCTGACCAAAACAATCACTGAATAAACATCGCCATTCTCTCTGGTGACCAGCGACAGCACCCCAGGGAATGTCCTGAAGGTGACTCAGGGGAGGTTTAGGTTGGGTATCAGGTAAAGGCCCTTCCCCCAGAGGGTGGCTGGGGCACTGGAACTGGCTCCCCAAAGAGGTGGTTACAGCAGCAAGGCTGGCAGAGTTCAAGGAGTGTTTGGACAATGCTCCAGGGCACATGGGGGGATTGTTGTGGTGTCCTGGGCAGGGCAAGGAGTTGGATTTGATGATCTCTGTGGGTCTCTTCCAACACTACGATTCTATAATCAGAACAACCACGACTAGGACTAAGGTTTTACCGAACACCAAGAGCTCCACACGGAGAAAGCCGTGTTTGAAACGCCCCCTGTGCTGAACTGAAAAGCACCGAGTTGAGGTGAAAAGGCCGCGTTTTGAGCGTTTCCAGCCGCACGGAACTTTACTGACCCTCCTCGAAGCCGTCGCGGAAGGAGCCGGAGCGGCTCATGGTCCTGCTCTTCTCGTCCAGGGACATGGAGCTGTTGCGGAAGCGCGTGTCGCTGTAGGGGTCGTAGGGCCCGTCGGCGTTGGACAGGCTGTGCGTGCGCAGCATGCTGGGGTTGGACAGGCTCAGCTGGGCTGCAGTCGTGGGGCTCGCTGCAAAGCCAGCAATGAACACCTGGTTAGTGCTAGAACCGCACATTTTCACACTTGTTTTTTGTGCAACTACCAACAAACGTTTTTTTCCCCCCTACTTTGAGACAAAATTTTTGATACCATCTTCTCCAAGCGTCATTGTTTTTCTAAATTCAATGAATTCCAGTAAGAGGTATGCAAACCAGGCTAGTGAATGTGAAAACTCAAATAAAACAAGGCGATTTTAAACACTGGGTGATTTGTCTGTGCTTCTACAAACAAGCTCAGTCACCTCACTACCACACCATGAGGCATGAACTAATTAACCCTTACTTAATTTGGAACCGTTCTTCCACAAAAACTGTAGTGTTTTGTCTATATAGAGCAGGACTTACCCTCTTCAAAGCCTTCAAGTTCTAAGAAAATTACATTTTTCTATGTATTTTAGTCACAACTGCAAAGAGCTTTAGTTCCCTAATAGCTGTACATGTCAGAACTTTTTTCCACTATAATGCCCTGAGAACTGTAAAATATTAATTTTGTCTTAAAAGCCAAAATTCTCCCAGCCAGTGTTTAGAGTACAAAACCACTCCAATCTCACATTTTTTGAAAGAACTTTTGTGCCAAAATTATGCCTGCTATTTACTAAGAACTACTTGATTTGTGGGTAAAAAAACCAAACAAAATCACTGTTCATCTGGCAGGTTCCTCTTGGTGTGCTGTCACTGCCTGTTTCTATATAGACCATCAGCTGATACAGACTATTGTAGAAGACAGAATAATTCAGTTTAGAGGTGCTCAACTACCATTTGCTCTTAAATCCAGTGACCCCTCTTGACTCCAATATCTCTAAGCTCTTTTCCTAAGAACATAGAAAAGCATCTTTTCTTTTTTTTTTTTTTTTCTGGTGTTCACTGCTGTTTGTGGCCAAATGGCTTTTGAAGCTAATACAAATAACCTCCAACACTCTGCACAAAGAGTTAACTTTCTGGGAAACAACTTTTTGGGGTTGGTTTTTTTTTTTTTTTTTAATTTCATGAACTTTCCTGACAGTTTGCTAGCTGTTAGAAATGTAGCTATGCTTTGTGTATATTCAGCTGAAATTTTGCTGTGTCAGTTTATTTAAAGACACTTATTGAATGTGTTTCTTTCCAGAACACTCAAAGAAAGGTTCTAGAATGTCAGTACTGCAACTCAAAACTAAACTAGAAATAAGTGACTGTGCAATCTGCTCCAAATTCACACAAGAAGTTCACAAATACAAGCTTAACTGTTTTGCACATAATTATTATATATAAATTAGTCATTATATAGAAGTTATCATAAACAATGTATTTATTTTAAATAATAATATTGATTATTATGGACGGGCTTCTGAAAGTCATAAACAAACAGAAAATGCCTGTTCAACATAGTACTTTCCAAATGTCACTTAAAGACAAAATTTACAAACCTGAAGAAATTCCAAAGGCAACTAAGTCATACTTAACCAGCCCAGCAGAGATGAGCACCACTAGCACTTTATATTAGGTTATTTCAACTGCTGATAGGGTCAACTAAAACCCGCAATGCTTCATGGATCCTGCCAATCAGCTTTTATTGTTTCCTTCATGTGTTTATCAATGAAATTAAGTGAAGGAATGGCAGTTGTTCTGACTTGAAACTCCCCTGACTTTTATATACTGCTTCAGATTGAGCTTTCTGCAATTTTCCAACAAGCCACTTGAAAAAGACAAAGATAGAATACCAAACTGATGAGACTGGCACATAGGGTAAGGAAAATGCTTGGATTTTAGAGAATTATTACTATACAGCAGGCAACATCTTATGTCCTCTAAGCACCCCAATGTGTGGTATTAACCAACAGCTCTACTGAAGACTCACAAGTTATATTAAGGAATCTGATTACTCCCAGAGAAGCAGTTTCAAAGTTACTGCGAGTATGGCACCTTTGGGCATACAAGATAATAATGCTAATTAGTCACACTCATTTCAATGCAAGTGCTTCCTCAGGTTCAGTGTGAGCCTTGGAGATGCTGAAAGAAAACTATCTTGAGCAACACGCTGTTTTCAGGACATGCAATGCATTGCTGTGATTATTCAAACAGATAATTATTCACCAAGCTGTGAGAAGTTAAATCTAGTTCCAGAGGGTGATGTTATGCTGGATCCAGATGAGAATGGAGAATTGCCAGCAGTATCCTGCAGTCCTCCTGCTGAGTGGGACCGGAGCCATTCCTTTGCATCCTCTTGACTACGGAGCTGGGAGGATGGAGTATACCTGCAAAAGCAAACAGGTTTTTCACTATGAACATTGATATTTATTTGACTTTTCTGTTTAAAAAAAAAAAAACAACCATGAAATGTCACAAGACTTGGAGTGGGAGAGAGAGAAGGAAAAATGGAAGAATCCTCATATGAAATTAAAGGATTGAATGATATAAACCCAATAGAATTCTGAAGTAAGGAGCTGCTCCAAGCTCTTCCAAGATGTTCCTAATTAATTTCACCTCTGTTTGGGGGGAAAAACCAAACCACAAACTTCTTTCCTATTGGTTCAGTGGTAGCCAAACCAGAGTGAACCAAAAGTTACAGGTAGAAGTTGTGTAGTGTAGAACTGTAGGATAAAATGTAGCGTGTGCTATAATATCATATGATTTAAAAGTAAAACTGCAACTCGGAAAACCTTTCCTTAAGTTATGCCAAAATTCTAACACAATTTAAATATTTTGGTACATGACTAAGCTGACTTTTTGTGATGTTATAACCAAATTCAAGTCAACAAAGCCATTATCGGGATTCTTTTCAACAAGCTGTGACCCAATATTTCATATTCCAGAGACGTTCATGTAACACCTGTGGAGGCGTATCCCATTTAGTTCAAAACTAACAGCATTAAAACATCATAAAGGAGACTATGTTTAGCCTTTTCTGACAGCAATGAAAATAGCAGAAACATGGTCTATGCCAACATCAGTGGCAAAACACCCACAGGCTTCAGCTTCAGCTTGATTTATTGTGTATATGTGTGAAAAATAGAGCTGTCAGGACAGGTGTTATCTGAGCTACGTGATAGGGTACAGGTATCAACAGCCAGAGCATCATGGAAACACTTGTCTGCTGATGGAATTCAGTGTCTGTCTCAGGCTGTGCCATCACCTTTGGACAAAGATTTATGAGTTACTAGCTTTCCTTCCAAAAACTCGGAGCCTATTATTGGCTGATATTATCTATTTAATTAATTTGACTCCCTTCAAGTAAACACCCTACAGTAAGATATCACTTATTAAGGCTATTTTAAATCAATGGGAACACTGCAAAAATTAAAAAAGTCAAACTGCTTTCAAAAAATACATTCATTCTTCTGCTTGTGCCTCAACACTTCAGCAGCAGTCCCTGACAATCTGCATCTCTTAAACTTTACATATAAATCAGTTTATTTAGAAAGGGGCTTTAAACAGTCATGTTACCTTAACACACTACAGATATATTTTTATTTTCAGCATTAATACCTACCTCTTCAGCACTCAAATGTTTTGGTCTTAAAAGAGAGTATTTATTAGAGACATGCTTGAGGACCATAGAAACATGAAAACAAATTGCCATTTTAAAAGGGCTTTTAGTACTCAGCTTCATGGGACAAGGCTGCTGTGAAGAACAACATGCATAGCACAGAATAAATCACAGCTGCAGTTCCAAGGCATTGCCCCAGTGATCCCAGAAGCTGCATTAACCAATTCAGAAGCTGCAATTTCCTAAATTGTCAAAGATACCTTCTATAAATTCTCTAACACTTAAAGCATTTAATTAACACAGCTGATAGTAATTCTGGCTAGAATTGCTTGTATCAATGGAAAAAAAATAATGTTACAAAAATCGCTACCTTACAGATGTACAAAATACATGAGAAGACAACTGCTGAAAGTTTATTTGACGATTTTTTTGTTATTTTCTATGAGAGTAGAGCCCTATAGATTTAGGTATTCTGAAGCAATTTTTTAAAAAAAATAGTATGTCCAATTTCATCCTGAAAGGTTTGGCATGATCTTGTAAATCTTTTCTATTTATCTAACAACATCAGGGTTCCCAGAGTTAAAACCATCTCAGGTCATTCCATGTAACAGCCGCAGAAACAGCAACATTATTGTTTTTAAATCAAGCCCAGGGACGGTTCGAGATGCTTTTCAGCAATTAAGCCAGCAAAAGCCACAGTTCTTGCCCAAGCAGAGAGGCCACTGGATGAAAAAAAGCATGGTTGTCAATGACCTTCTTTGAGGATTGAAAAAAAGAAAGCAACAAAGAAAGCAAGAAAGAATGAAGGAAAGAAAGAAAAAAGAAAGAAGGAGTATTGTTGCCACCTCTTGCAAACTGCGACCATCACCACCAGCCACAACAGAAACACAAAGCAAACTCCAAAGCCACCACAAAAGATGTTAAACCATGTGGAAACACCAATACCTGAGTCCCTTCTTAGGCAAAGTGTTCCTATCAAGATGTGGGTCGCTGCAGAAAAGTTAAAAGAAAAGAACTTCAGAGAAGAACAAAAGGGAAGGAATAAGATCAGGACGAAGGACGTACAAACATCTGCATCACCTTTTCAGAGGAAAAGGTGCTGGGGCCTCCCTACAGAAACATGCACAGACCTCCTCACCCAAGTGGGGTTTGCACAAACATGCAGCTGGTACCATGCCAATGAACCACATCTGTCCACAACCTCATTTCGCTGTTTCTCCTACCCACAATGAACAAAAATGGCTCTTTAAATATCAAATGGGTGATTAAAAATAGGCTTTTCAGCAGGCTATTGGTAAAACCTGATGGGAATCTTCAAGTCCAAACCACTTTCCCATCATTTCTCTCACCATACACCATTTAGGGAATGCACCTAACTACTGTACAGCGTTACTGAGCCCAGACTGTTTAAATTTCCAAATCTTAGCTTAAGTTCCATTAGCAAAGTAAAATGGACCAATCAGTTGCCCAAAACTCAACTATTTCAGCTTATGTCTTTTACAACTGATGAGTAGAGCCTGTTTGTTTTTAAAGAAAATATCCCCATGCTTAAGTAAATTAATTACATGACAACCCTTATAGCTATGTCACAGTATGGGACTGATTAAACTTACATCAGTGAGCAAAAGTGAGCTGGCATGTTTAGATTTGTGTCATCTTTTCCTAAGTTTAGCATTCATTTGTACAAGGATGAATGTACCTAAGCACTTGGAAAACACTCATGAGCCAAGCTGCAGTAAGAGACTGACGACACTGAATGACACAGGGACTTCACAACAAAAAGGACAGGCCAGAAAGGCAGTGGGAAAAGCAGCATGCCAGAGGAATGCTGAAATGCTAGTGAGAGTTTAGATTCATAGGAAAAAAAAAGGGCATGATTTTCAAATTGCCTTTGGCAGAGATATGAAGGGGGGAAAAATACCCCCTCAAACCAAAGGACATTCCCAGAAACAAGAGCAACACCAAAAACATGCCAACTCTGCTGTATGCCCCTCTCCAGATTGATTTGGGTGGGTAGATGGGTGTTTGCAGGGACTCTCACTGGCATGTCTTTGTGTCAGTTCGCACCTGGATGATGAACACAGCAGAGCACTCAACTGAGCACAGTCTGGCACAAAACAATTTGCTTCACTGAGATGGGCAACAAAACCTACAGCCTTGAGCGTACTCCTGTCCTGAGACAGCATTACCTGTCCTGTCTCCTGGGCAAAGTATTTCGGCAGAATTTGGGGCTAGCAGCAGGGGAAGAAAGAGGGCTGGAAGGAGTAGTCCAACAAGACAGAAAACAAGAGAAGGAGTATTAGAATGAAAAGATGAGAGAACAAAAAGGAGTTATAATAAAACACAAACAGAACCCCAAACTGTCAGAACATTACATTCAGGTGGACTTTTCTCAATTGAGACACAGCTACAAAAATTTTGCTACCTGAACTCACCACTACACATCAGGATGTAGCTGATTTCCAGAGCTTGGAAGGGTTCTACTGCCATCTACAAGGGGTCCCTCAGAGACCACTGCCAAGTTCACCCCACCATCAGCTCAGTGTGCCACCAATCCAGCTCCCATGCTGAAAAAGCCCTGTTCCCTCCTCCCTGCTTGGCCTCCTCCCAGGTCCTACCCTGTGTCCACACAGCTGCCAGTGAAGCTCATCCTATACAGAGCTGGGGAACTGATCAGTCTGAAATACAATTCAGCTGATCATCTTTCACTTGGATCCAGCTTCCAATAGGATTCACCAAGCATTCACATGAATGCTTGTACTGAAACATTGTAGGGAGCAACTGGACATGGGACGAGGCAGCAGGGAGAGGATGAGAAGGGATCAAGTGACTACGGAGATGGGGACTTGTCTTTTCAGCATCACCTCCAGTTTGAAAGTCATCAAATTCTCTCATCAAAAAGTTTAACAGGAAACAGTTGACTTTTCAAATCAAAATTGGAAGGTTTTTTTAAATATCACTATCAGCTCAATTAACAGGAAGGATAACATACAATGCAAAATTCAAATATGCAGTACCTGGTGACAAAAAGAAAGTTGTCACATTGGCTATGACAGGAAATTAGAAATCTAACCTGAACTCATCCTCTTGCTCTGAACTGGGCTCCCTGCCTGGAATAACTTATTTGTATGTTCTAGTAGGACCTAGAATTATCTGCACTGTCTTGTAAGAAGCATTATTTGATCTATATCTGCAGCATTGGCTACTGCTGCCAGGGCTTCATTCCCACTTGAGATACAAACACAGAAACAAGAGAAAAACCCACTAACCTTTCAGACAACGTAGTCTTAACACTGTTGGTTCGGACAAAGGGAGTCAGAGAATCATCCTTGGAGGCTGGAATCAAGCCACTGGAGGAGTTGTGGCTCAGCCCACCTCCACTGCTCAGGGAGATGTCAATGGATTCGCAGCTGGTGTGAAGGCTGCTGACAGACTGGTATCCAATGCCATCCTTGCTAACTGCAGAAGAGCTACTGGCGTTGGTGCCCCACGTCAAACTGTTGGAAGGAGCCGAGTGTGCAGAACTGGGGCTGGACGCCAGTGGAGACTGGTTAAGATCTGTGTTTTTACCATAGAGGGGACTGCTGCCCCCACTGCTCAGCACACCACTGCCAGATGGGGAGTCAAGGTTACCCTGCTGGTTCATGGTAGCGTGAGGGTTGGAGATGACTACTGAGTTTTTCATATTTTCAGCTGTTGTGATGGGAACTTGTTTACTAGGCTTGCCACCAAAAAGTCTGTAAAAAAGAAGACAACATGAAAAATACATAAAATGGAATAGAAGGATATCTTATATCTAGACCATATATATCATCTTAGCTTCAGAAAACCAGTATTAAGTACATGATCCTTGACTGTACATAGGCAACTATACGTTTATAAATTTGTGGTCACTGTCCCTTTCAATAAAGCCCAGAGGCAATTACAACAGCTTCAGATCTATCTCAGGTGTGTCTTCTTTGAATCATCAACTAATACTTTCACAAAGCTAAAATACAGCTTCACAGAACTAAGCTACAATCATATCATCTTCTGTCCCTTAAGGAAAAAGGACACCAGAGAAACAATCTGATATATGGAATACTAGAGGTTGAAAGCTTACTGAGCAGGTAAATTCTGTGCAAAACACCAAATGCTCTGCACAGAAGCAGCATTTACTGGGGTGCAACAATGTTCTCATACCAAACGTAGGCTTGTTTCATTCCATGAGCCAAGCTGGCTGGAAACCGTATTTTTTAGTGCAGAATGTGATGTTACCTGCTTTCTGGCACCTGGAACTGGCTAGTAAAAAACTGAGTTTCAGAACTCAGGGAGGGAGGGGGATGGAGGAGGCTGACTGCAGCATCCCTGCTCCCTGTGATGCAGCTGCAGTGCCAATGGGAAACTTCTCAGAAGTGCCAAAGTGCCTTAGTACGCATGCTTTGGACTAAATTATTGATCATTGCAAAACTGATCTTCAAAATTAGGAAGGAAGTGTATCTTCCACTCCAGCTTCAAACACCCACCCCAAAACATTGCTTTTGTTTCTGCCACTTAGCTCCTGTATCTGCCTTTGGAACCTCAGTTTTCCTCACACGTACCTGTACGGATTTGCTTTTTAATTATTCACCGTGGAGTACTGTGCGTGAAACCTTTTAGAATAGAGGACTACAGCACTTCCATACAGGTGTTCCTAAAGACTATGGGGTGGGTCTGCAGACCAGGCAGAACTTTTCTGCTTTTGAGTATGCCCAGGTTGTTCCACACACGGACACTAAGTGCCCGGAACACACCTGAGCTGGGCGGCTGCTGCTGTGCACTTGCCACAAGGCACCTGGACAACACTTCCAACTGAGAGGGCTGGTTTAGATCAGATATAAGGAAGAAGTTCTTCCCTGAGAGGGTGGTGAGACCCTGGCACAGGTTGTCCAGAGAAGCTGTGATTGCCCCATCCCTGAAGCATTCAAGGCCAGGCTGGCTGCGGCTTTGAACAGCCTGTGACAGTGGAAGGTGTCTCTGCCCACAGCAGGGGGATCAGAATGAGATGATCTTTAAGGTGCCTTCCAACCCAAACCAGTCTATGATTCTATGGCCTTCAGCAGCAATACCAGCTTAGGGTATTCCCTAAGGTATTCCTGTGCCAGAGCATACAATCTCTTCAGTTGCACTGGGAAAACCACTCTTAAAGAAAGGAACCCAGAGCTTAAAAAAGCCCAAACACCCACACAACAGTTTTACAAGCTGTTTTTAAGCTACTCCCTGTTTATGACAACACGGAAGTTACATATATTTGCAAACTTATAGGTAAGTCTGTATCATTACAAAGGTACGGATTCTAATCCACAGCGTAACACAAAAAAAAATTACAGGGCCAAGAGGACATATGCAAAAAAAAATGTCTGCAACTCAACTGACAATCTTCTTTACCATCATCCTAGAAATCAGTAATAAGCAGACAAGGCCCAATTCAACTCTGACGCATTTCAACACGACAACTTAAGACAGGCTGATGAAAATTCAAGTGTGAAATTGTATATCAAATAAGGGAATAGTTAAATTGAGCCTCAGTGTCTGCTCTTTGAAGTTTCATGTATTTCTAATGTAGCATTTCAGTTACACAGCCAGCAATGTAGCTTCTTAGTAATAAAAAAATTCCCAACCAAATTCCTACCAGTGTGCCTGAGGCACACTGAAATCACTAAAAACACTGAAAATCTGCATTTCTCATTGTGTATCCTACAGAAATGAAAGGCCTACTGGAGTTAAGTAGCCACTGATGGAAATTGTATGTTCCAAAGTACACGGCTTATCTGTTGTTAACCAGGTACAAAATAAAGTATCTTGCATTATCCTCACACAGGCTCTTCAAATAAAACCACCCATCCAAAAACAGTTTACAGCATCAGCCTAAGCTGCCATCACAGCCATTATGCTTGCACTGGTGCTTCAGATGGAATGTGGCTTTCTCACATCACTGGAAGCAGGATGATGGAGCATAACTGTATGGGTATTATGGGCGTCACGACAAAATGAAATGCAAAACACTGCAACTTGAAACAGACAAGCTACTCAAATTCAATCCAAAAATAATATTAACAGAACTTTTCACCAATATCAAGGCTTTGATATACGTTGCATCAACAGATTAGCTCCTCACCAACTATATGTTAATGTTAGAATAGTGTGTGGGGTACTCTTGGAGAAATAGAAGACAGACAGGATTTTTGTCCAAAAAATAGTATTAAAGTAAGAAAATTTAACCCAGCTTAGACAGTAACTATATTTAGGGTTCTTCTACACAGGCTAAAACGTTGAGTCTTACAACATACTGGGCTAATCCACACAACTTATAATAGATTGCTTTGGGTGAATCTAAGCATGGCAGGTCAATGCCACGGTCACCATGAAAATCCGAGATAAGTCTCCTGTTGTTGGTTTACAACTTGATCCACGACTGGAGTATTTCTAGGTTTGTTACATATACATCTCTGCAAGAACTCTTCAGTAACCTTCAGGTAAGAAAATTCTTACTCCTGTGATATCTGCATGGATAAAAGCCTTCAGGTATGATTTTTGCAACAAGGAGACTCAAATTGTAATTGCCAAACTTTCTGCCAGACAGGTTTGGTTTCTTTCTAAATGTTAAATTTTTGCTGCTGTCGCGTGATGTCCTAAGTATCCACAACACTGGCCAACCTGTTCACGTGAAATTAAATGTGAATACAAAGACCTTGAAGTAGGACACTAAATAGTAAGTGCTGCACCAAAGCCAGACAGGCCTAGCTGGAAGAGTCCTGCTCATTCAGCTCCCACTAACACCACTGCACAACCGAGGAATTTGTTGCCTACCTGCGCAGAGTGGGAGAGGCCACATCGGGGTACTTGACTCCTTGCTGGTGGGTACTCTGAGCTCCGCTAGCAGCAGTCTGTGATGCAGGGTTCACTTTAACAGAATTACATGAAGCCACGCTTTCGTTGTCAGACGAAATCCCTTTCTCTTTATCAGTCTGATTGACTAATCCTGGCAGAGAGCTTCCAAGGATTACCTTGGCAGGCTCTCTGATTTTAGGGACAGGCAACCCAGCTGACTTGCTGCTTATGTTGGAGTCTATGCTAC
Source organism: Corvus kubaryi (assembly GCF_017639235.1). Taxonomy (NCBI): domain Eukaryota; kingdom Metazoa; phylum Chordata; class Aves; order Passeriformes; family Corvidae; genus Corvus; species Corvus kubaryi. The sequence goes on from NW_024580660.1 coordinate 1,155,900, forward strand.
TTGTGCTAGATCTATTCCCAGCTCCACTTCTGCTACTGGATTTACTGGGCCGGGGTAAGCTACGGTACTGAAGATTAGTTCGTGCACTAAGTGCTAAGTAGCCATCATCCTGGTTCTGGGAGCCATCAACACTAGTCTTCCGACCAGTGGTCCTACCCATGAGTCCAGATGACTTGGGGATCTTTCCCAAGGTAGCCGATCTATTGGTGAGAGTTGCCCCACTGGCAGTGATTATGGTCATGCCTACGGCTGACCCGCTCTGTTTCTTAAATCCAAATGCATTAGCATTAGCAGCAGCTGTCCTAGAGTTACTTGTGGGAAGCTTTTTGGATTCATCACCACTGCTGCGTCCTGCATCTGATGGGGAACGTTTAACATGTCCAGCTTTAGGAGATAGTCTACCCTTTTCTGATACCTTGGCGTCATCAGTTTTCCCTACAAAAATAGAAAAAGAATTCTAATATTTAATGACTTGAAAACATCAAGCAAATGATGAAACTCAAAGCAGCATGAAAAGCAAAAGCGTGTTAGCCACTGCAGTGCGGTTCAAAGTTATGATCTAGTCTGCACTGAACTTACATGCCACTCTAGTGAGTTACACATGCAGACTTGCCAAAGCAAGTATGTGGAGTCTTTGTCCTCGAGAATATGAAAAGCAGAATAGTCTTACGTAATACTGACAGATAAGAAAAAAAAGTTTCCCACTGTAGCTACCACAGATTGATCATTTTTATCATTAGACACTAGTAGTGTTAGGCTGTTAGTAAAATTTCCCTAAAAGGCATTGTTCAAGCATTTGTATTGTTCAAGACAGTATCTAACTTTAACTTTTTCATAAATGATTGTGTACAAGACCTAATAAAAACAGAGGTATTAAATTACATTGCTTGATTATGCAAATTCAATCAATTTTCATTCACACATCTGCAAGTGCTAAAATCATTAATACACTTACAAGAAAAGCCAGGAATCATGTTTAGTATAAATGAACATGCTTGTTTAGTAAGGGGGGGAAAAAAATCTCCTCAACCACATATATTATATGTTCTTGGTTAACAGTGACTTCAAAAACTAAAATTATATTATTTATTCTTCACACAGCAATACTGTGCCAAATAAATAGCTTGGCTTAAGACCAGAGTTGCCATGAAAACAACTGGCAGGTTTTACCAATCTGAAATACACATTTTTCAGACAGAAATAGAAATGTGGAAGTACGAGATGCTGCTTAGGTTAAAGCAATGCCTAAAAATACAGACAGGATTACCTGAAGTTCAGGTTCTGCCTCTGCAAAGTATTTAAACTGTTTTCACACCAAACACACTTTTCGGCTTGTTTACATCTTACGCCTTTTCTCACCTGTTCCAGGTGTCTTTAATGTGCCTGAGGTGGTTGAAGGTTTAGGCCTTGGTGTGGTAATGCCAACCTGAGCCGACATGCCCCGTCGCCAGGAGCCCGTCTGGGAAATAACAGTGTTCTTCCTACCAGAAGTGCTTTTATCAGACTCATCTGACACATCAGAGGGATTCCGCCTCCATTTAGATCCCGGCTCCATTTTTACACCGCTATCAGATCCCCCGTCGGATTTCTTGACTTCATCACCGGACCATAAGGAATTCCGCTCCACTTGGGAATGCTTTTCTGCGTCAGTCTAGGACAGATAAGGAATTGCAAGACAACTTTCAGGGCAAGTCTTTCTTTTAAGAAGCTTCATAAGTAAGAACCATTAAGCTGATTAATCAGCTCAGCAGTCATCTCTGAGTACCAACAAACATGACGTGCCTTTGATGAAGAAATGTCACAGCAAGAAATTAACCCCAGCAGTGAGGTATTTTTTTTAACATGCTTTGTAAGAAAAATACAAAAAACACAACGGCCATGCTCCTTGGAATAAATAAAGGGAAGAAAACCCTACTTGACTTATAAAGGACATATTCAGCTCCATGACATTCATAATCCTCCAACTCAAATTTCTGACAAACTCTTTTACCGCAATGCCAGAAAAGCATTTCAAACCTGTGCAGCCAGCCTTCCTTTGTTCCTGCTGCTTTCTTATCTCTTGTCTGGCAATATGATCTGCAGAGCATGAGGAGGCAGCTTTTGGAGCAGATCCGAATATGTGGAATGCTGTTAATTCCAACCTAGCATAGCAGAAAGACACCCAAGAACTGAAGAAAAACTTTCTAACAATACTCAAGACTGACTTCACTACATAAACTATCTTAGTTTCTCTTGAAGACTGTTTTTTCCCCTACTCTTTGCACAGACTGATTGTGCTACCGGTCTCCTATGGAGAATTTTGCTAAGCTCAATGTCAAATAGAAAAATTTCTCATCAGCAAACCTTCACCAAAATCTCAGAAATGCTTGAATTAAATCTATTACCCTATATATATGTGTATATTTTATATATTCCCCACACATTAACACTTTCCACTGTCAATGATTACTTTTCCAGAATTCTGATCCTTCTGTCAAATGCTGTTGATTAAATTTGGTGAATTTGGCAACACCACAACCAACCATTTTGTGATCAGGCACAAACGACAAATATCCACACACTTGACTCTGATCAGGAAAAAAAATTCATAGCTGAAGTGTTCTCCAACCACCACAGCACCATGGAAGAGACTGACAATTCAACACTTGACTGTGCAGTTCCCAAGTACAGGCTGACGGGTTTTGGTGAGGTGTTGAGTGCCACCTCTGCCCTGCAGCCTCAGCAGAAGATGAATGTGCTCAGAACCGTGTGGTAGGCAAAAGGAATAATTTATTTAACAGGAAATTATTTTAAAGATCCCAAAGCATTATAAAGCTCACAGTCTTTATTCCCTTTGGATAATCAGAAAAACATAGCACAGGAGAAGCTGCAAGATTATTTACCATGCTTTTCAGCTTTTATTTTTAAGTTCCTAAAGCATGTTTCAAGTTTATGACTTTTCTTTTCCTACCAGATCACACCATCAATATTAAAAAATGTAGGGCAACTGTGGCTGAATTTCCTCTGCTTTTTACTGTAATTCTTTTTTTTTTTAGAGCCTGAAAAACTAGTTAAGCAATCAGTGTGTGAAAGCTGACACCACAAATCACAATGGTCTTTCTTCAGTCGGGAAACAGGGCTTGGGTTATTTATCTGCATATTGAGTCATTAGACTAACATGCATTTTGAATTATGGATTCAGATAATATTATATCCTTGTACTTTCCTCGTGCTACGCAAATGTTGTTTCCCTGCCCCTCCATTCAAAGAGAGCAACCCAGCATAGGCTTGAGTGCATCTCTGCTTTCTAACTCCCTTCTCTTTCTATGCCTGCCAGGTTTGGGGCTGGTGGATTACCTTTCTATTTCTGACCATCAGTAGGTGTGCAATAAATTCAGTGTGACTGCTCCTATGTCCCATGCCTCTCCAAAACCTTAGGAGAAGTTTGTTTCACGCAAACTTCTCCTAATTCACAGATCTTGGAGGACAGCACGGGCAAGAAGTACCAAAAAATCAACCAACCACCTCAAAGCCACCATCCCTCACATGGTCACTTCAGTATCTTGTTCCAAGCTCCTTGTCTGGAACTGTGTACAGGCAGTGTTAGTGTTCAAGAGCAAGAAATACACCTACTTGCTAGCAAAGGCCTTATTCTAGTTTTGGTTGACTAGGAAATATTCCTGTACCTTCTATTTCCCCTCCCCTAATCTGTAAAATTAGTACAATCTCCCCAGAGAGAACAGCACTGCAAGAAGTCCTCCACCTTTGCTCTCTTCCATTTCGTTCCACTACTACACCCACGGCCAAAGTTTTCCTGCAGCCTTTGAAATGCTGCACCTCCACCTTTGAAGCCCTCTGGCAAGAGATGTTTCTGTTTAATGGTAAACACTGAGAACAGCACAGACACATGACTAAGGAATCAAAACCAAAACACAGTGAAACCTGGCTTGGGGATTGCAGCTGAAACTCCTCCCGCCCGGAAGGGCGAAAGTGGAAATACTCTTTGCTGGAGGTCATGGCAAGACACAGCGAGCACGAGCTGAGAGCAAAGCCTGAGCTGGGAGTAAACCACCAGGATTTCTCAACTCACTCAGAAAGTTTTGTAAATCTGAAGCTGTGAACATCTCAAACCCACCTCTGTTGAGAAGCTGTCTTGATACCACTGCTTAGGGATGTTGCTGTTTTCTATTTAAAGGAACCTTTCTATCTTTCAATCTTTTTACCATCACATGAATGAATTTATTACTTGGTCTCTTTCTCCCATCTTATTTCAGTTAAATAAGTTATTTTCAAATGCCCACCAGGTATTAATTTCGCCTTAAAATATGCATATGATATGACTTTAAAAGCACACTATATACTGTGATAAAGGTAACTTAACTAATTCTGTGCAATATAAAGGAAAAATACTAGGGCACCAGTACTCAAATAACTACATTAAGAGGTTTGGTACTTGACATAATCACAACAGGACATGGGAACATGGTAAGGCAAATTCTGGTTCCCATCACTAGCTTGTTCAAAAACAACTTGCAAACAACTGCTACAAAAAGGGGCTACAGTTATGAATGTCTCTGAAGATGGAGTTAATATCATATTTAAGTCTTGTTTCTCAAAGACGGAGAAACTACAGCTTCTGGAGTATGGGGTATTCAGCAGCTCCAAAAATCAGCTTCTCAACAGACATTTTTCCCTACTGCAACTATGCCTTTCTTTGCAGAGATGATTCTGCCTGAGTTACTGATTTTATCAGCAGACACTGACATGTTCAGGCTCTCTCCCTTTGATGTTGCTGCATTATTTGCCTGGACTCCCAGCTGCACATGTATTAGCTTCGAGCTCCCTCCTTAATTATCTGAAATCCAACTTCTGTACCCTCTCTCAAAGAGATGTGACAGAATCACAGCAGCTCAAAAGTGCCTACTGCTTAGGAGAACCAAAGCAAGGGACACCCTGAGAAGAAAAGTCCACATCCCTTTGCAAATGTGTGCTAGTCCTTCGTGGCTCACCACCCTGGGGAAGGCACACCTGGGCACTGGCCATCATGAAGTCTTTCAGGTAAGACAGAAAATGTGTCTGTGCAGCATTCACTGCATCATGAGCTCTGAGGTCTACTCTGGGCAGCAAAAAATTAACCCTGCAAGCTACGCATTCCAGCACTCCAAACTCTTTTCATTCCCTTGGCTGACAAGATTCAGGTAGCTTGTTCCACTGAAAAGGAACTATTTTATGGGCAATAATTTGCAGATAACAGGAACACCTGGAATAAAGATTGTCATTCATGAAAACTGAGGAGAGAAGAGGGTCAGAGACACACATCACATCAAAAAATTGCAAACACGATTTGTATGTTCCTGGCTCCCAGCTTCCTCTGCCAATAACTACACTCTACTGCCTGAACAAGCTCCAGCTGCTTTTCTTCTGGTGTCTGTCTGCACCCTCTTGGATACTGTAATAGTTGTGGAGGAGGAAGAGGAGTTTGTCAACACAGATTTTGATCTCTCAGAGGTGTTTCCAAGAATCTGATCCATCAGAAGATAGAAGTCATGTGAGTTTCTATTTTTTTTTCCTTAGGTTAGTCACGTCTCCCTAAGTCTTCCCTTTTTTTCCCCACCAATAGTATTACAACGTTGAGACAGTAACAATTGTCAAAAAATACTTCTGGTTGCCCATCTTACCCTGTTGGGCACTGACAAACATGCTTGATAGATCTTAACTCCTCTCAGCTTGTATGGGACTTGTATTAGCAGTTCCAAGCGCCTGTGCAGTCACTGATAGGCAACCAGAGGCTACCTGGAAACCCTCCCTGTAGGCTTAAATATGCACTGCATGGCAGGGGAACAACGACTACTCTGTGCTTGCACCACAGCTCTGGAGACAGAGCAATACTTCACAGCAACCACACATCTACATCAAAACTGATGTCAAAAACAGATTTAGGGTCCACTAATGAAAAGGGCTGGAGAAGATTAAAAGAGGGAAGGAACAGAAGAGCAGGTCGCGCCAACATCCCTCTCCTCTACCTGCTGCACTGCCAGGTCACCACATCCCAGTGCCTTTGGCACACAGCACCCGAGTCCCTCGAGCAGAAGAACAAAACAGGACTCTTTAGTCCTGCACTTTTCCAAACAAAATTCAATGCAATTGGCAAAAAAAAAGCAGTTTGTATTAGTGCAAATCTCTGTGTTATGCAGTTTATTTGATGAATGAAAAACTGTTAGATGCCTTCACTTGTTCTACCCTCTTTGGATGTGTGGTGTCCAAGCACAAAATGTACATGTATCCTGCTGATGGAGGCAAAGTTCATCCTCCTGTGAAATGCTGCCAAACACAGAAAGCCTTAACTAACCACAGCTCTGGAAATTTAATAAAATCCATTTTATTTGCATATCATGCTTACATTTCTGATGGAAGTGTAAACAACCTTTAAACTTTCATGTTGACTTTACTGTATTTTATTATTTAAGAGAAAAACATAATACCTTTTCTAGACCTAAAAAAAATGTACCTAAAACCCCATTTACATCAGTTTTCTGTGCAGTAGTGCCTCTAGGAAGACCCAACTGTTGTGACACCACTATGGCAGAGATGCCACTAGTTCTACCCCCAGAGGAAATATTTGTAAATGCCATGGATGACAAGGTGGTTACTATTGATACTGTCTGTACTGAAGGCTGGCTGTGTGTTCAAATTCAGCCAGCCTGAAACAATTACACCTCCTGCACAGAGAAAACAATATCAATGTATAAACCAAAGCTCTTACCTGTGCATCTAAGTTCTTGCGGGAGGAGGCAGGTGTGTTGGCATAGGAGCTGATAGAGGAGCTGGTGTTAATGTCATCAGTACTGAGATTGTCTATGGTGTCACTGATCCCACTGCTGACAGAGCTGCTGTCATCCCAGCTGGAGAAAAAGCACAACAGAGGTAGAAAACAAGGGTCAAAAGACAAGACATCATTCAAAAGGAAAAGTATTATTTCTACAGCCCTTAGCCCACTGTGGCTGCCAGAAAGGCCAGTGTATGCCATCACCAAGCCAAGGGCACCAGTGACACAGCTCTTCCTGACTCAGCTGAAATGTGTGCCTGCAGTCCCAGAGCAGGGGAAGCAGTAGCATGAAGGGATATCAAGAAGAAATTCCTGCCTGTGGGGGAGGTGAGGCCCTGGCACAGGTTGCCCAGAGAAGCTGTGGCTGCCCCATCCCTGGAAGTGTCCAAGGCCAGGTTGGACAGGGCTTGGAGCAACCTGTGATAGTGGAAGGCGCCTCTGCCCATGGCAGGGGCATGGAACAAGATGATCTTAAGGTCTCTTCCACCCCAAACTATTCTACGATTCTGTGACCTCCAAGCAGGCATAGCATTGACTTGCTAAGCTGTAACACAGAGATGGAACTTAGATTCAAGGAAAAAAAATTCCTTCTGAAGCAACTTTTTGTACCTGGGTGCTCCACAGACCTGGGCAACAACCTGGATCTACCATCGACAGCATCACCAGCCTCAAAAAACTTAAGCAACTGAAAGTTCAGTCCTTCAGATGGCACATAACCCCCCAAGCTGCACCACACATCCTTTTCAAGGAGAGCTACTGTTCAGGACTACCTTCTTCCAGCATGTGATAGAGCTTCAACGTTTTCCAGTAAATGAGAAACGTGTCACTGGAAGTTTAGGACAAAGCACCACCAAAAAAAAAAAAACCAAAAAACCAAAAAGGCCTCGCCTGAAGCAATTTGAGTGTTAGAACAGAAAGAATTAAAATCATCTAAAAATGGAGCCAGATGCTCCAACTCCTAAAATGTCTGTAAAAGTAAGCTACTCAAGAAAGAGATTTATGAACTGGCTTACAAGTGCTCCATCTCCAAGAATAATGAAGCTGGGACTGAAATATTGCCCCAGGAGGAGCTCTGTGAAGACATTTCAGTCCACTGGATAACTATTCCTGGAAATGCAAATATATATATACATATACCTAAAAGATCATTTGCAAAAGGTAAGAGCTCATCACCTGGCAGCTCTCTAGCTATTTATAACCTCAGCTTCGGATTTTGGGAGCTCCAGACTCTCCTCCCTATTGCATTTCTGTTTGCTTTACAAACTTGTAACAAAGAGATTGCAGTGAGGTTTTTGGCTGGGCAGTGAAAGCCATATTCACAAACCAATATACTGAGCAGTTAATATATGCATTTAAACCTGAACTGTGTGTTAAGAGAACTGTGTAAAGAAAGGCAACCTCTATCTCTGTTTGCTTGAACTTTATTCATAGCTTCACCACTCATTTACTATAGCCTTACTACATAAACTTTGTCAGCTTTGAAATAAAAAGCATTTCATTTTTTCTCACTTAGCACTACAAACACCTACCTGCATGACTTTTAATGATGCTTTAATAATTTTAATTGCTTTTTCTTACTTGGGAGTATTCTGTTCACCCACATCTGTGCAAGGCCTTTGAGGAAACTGAGCACAGCTTGAAGAGCAGCACAATTTGCTGAACCACAAATGAAGTGTGGCCACGGGGACATCCTCCTCTGCACGTCACAGGAAGGGTTATTGCTGGCAGCTGCTCCATGCCGACTGCTCTGTTCCCAGTGAAGGTCCTCATCAATGTGTCAGCACAGGCAGTTGTGCCCCTTCTCCCATATCCCTGCAGATAAGCCAGCTGGGAAGCTCAGACCAACAGCTTCAGCAAGCTAGGAAAGGAAATTTGGGATGCTCAGCCACGCTGCTCTGCTGGCAGAGAACAGGGATGGGGAGGGACAGGGACAGACCAGGACCCACCGCTGGCCCCTGCCACAGGCTGTTTGATGGAGTTGCCCTTCATCTGGTGTTCTCCAGCTCATGAGAATTCACTCCTGCCAACTCTGATCAACCTTCAGGAATGTCCCAGTTACAGAAAAGGCCCTGGATTTCCAAGAAGATTTTCCAAATGCTACTTGATGAACCCACAGACACTCTAGCTCTCGTGACTGGAAGGGAATGCTGCAGTGTTGGTGATGCTACTACTTAAAGGAAAAAGATAATTTTTTCCTAGATTTGCCTTCACCTGGATAAAAGGGAATCCACTGCAATACAGAATAGAAATCCATGTGAAAATAAAACCCACAACATGAGACCTCCTGAGTCTGAGAAAGCCTGACAGGCAGATTTTACACACCAGTTTCATTTGCTGTTTTGAAAAATCTTTTCCAGCACAACTGAATGAAAGATGTGCTGCCCATACCGAGAAATATTGGGGAGGGACCTGAAAGTCTGGAAAAGGATTGAAAGACTTCTTTGAAACACCTTTTTATTTTGAGTAGGCAATTAAATATCACAAGGCAAAATATTGGAAGCCGTATTACTTCTAAATTTCAGTTTTGAAAACAGATCCTATAACTGATATTTATTTCTGTTTCCAAACCTATAACATAAAGCAATTACATTTCCTAGTTTTATAAGTCTACAAATAAGGTTACAAAACAGTTAATAAAATTACTGAATAAAAAAATACGCTTCTCATTTTCCAAAGTTTTGTGCAGCAACAAACTTATTTTCTATTTCTGAACCTATAATAAAATAACAATCGTAACAGTAATAATATCAACAAGGTCAACGCCTTCCATGTTTTATAGTTTTGTTTCCTTCTTATGGAGTTATGGCAGTGGGCAAAAAAAAAATTAAATATGATAATTTTCCTCTGTGTGACTCCTAGTCCCATCTTAAACATATAGAAACTGAAACATTTTATTTCCAAGCACTCACAATTCTTAAACTACCATAGGCCCCAGTTCGCCAGCATCTAAAGAATGTGTTTAATGTTAATCATAAGCAGTTTTTCTGGCATCAGCCAGTCCTGTTGGCTTCAGTTGGGCAATCTAAAGCATTATGAAAATATTTGAGTGCCCTTCTGAACTGGGACACGTGCCTGAGGACAAAGGTAGAAACATGCACCTGAATACACTGACGGCTGTGGCTTCCCCTCGTGTATTCTTTAGGTCCTTTACGTTCTGATGGGAACTATGAACTACTCCAACTCTGCATTTTCAAGCTTACTAATCTGTTACTAAATTAAAAAAGATTAGCTGTTCTGAGGTCTGAAAAAAGATGTCTGGATAGATTTTGGGTGCCACAAGCTAAGCAACACAGCTCTCATGGGCATGCTGGTGACACTGGTGCTGAAGCAGCTCTGACAAGGTAGGATGTGTAAACCCACACATCTGTCCAAACCCTGACAGGTTTAGCTTTATTTAATAAATATCACTTCAGTAGAAGGGTGGGAGTGCTCAGTCTCTAGCTAGAAAAAACAACAGGATGTAAGAGGACATGAGAACAGTTTAAGAAACTGAAAATAATTTTGTAAACCTACACAAACAATTACTGATGCTGCCCTTTGGAGTAGCTGGTAGAATTCACTGAACTCTAAACTAGAGGCCAATGCAAGCCACTTTATGAGCACTATACAGCTAAAAAGTACTGCAGTGAACCCACACATTCTGTTTAAGGCTGTGGCTCCTCCAGGGGACAGTACCTGTCACCAAACTGAGGCATCTGTTCACGCTCTTCTTGAAACCACCCTGAGCCCTCCACATAAATTAGTTCATTTTTACCTTGATCCAGTGCCTTGATGGTTAAAGTCAAAAGTGAGGAAGCAGAATGGGGCATCTAACAGCCCTAATTATGGTGCTCTTGGCTCCCAGAGCCAAGATAGCATCTTTGTAATTTAGCTGGTACAATTAATAATTTCTGATGTCAGCAAAAGTCTACTCAGCCATAACCTGAAGCTGAAATGTTTGGGCTTTCCTTTCTCTATTTGATCAGTCACCTGAAACTTTGATTACTGAAAATTACAAATTAAAAAAAATTAAAATCTTAAAAGTGTATTATATATGAAAATTATACAGCCACCCACTTAAAACCCATTCCCACCATCACTTAAAACTCCCACGACGCTGCCTCCTGCTCTCCATGAAACCAAGCACCCCAAGCACCTTCCTCTGCCTCCCCACCTCACTCTGCTCACCCTAATGTAACACTGCTACCACAGATCGCCCACATACAGCACCAGACCAACTGCTCAAAGCTGTTTTTTCAAACAGGTTTGCAAAGCTGTTAGGCTCAGACTTGTATTTTTCCACAGTCTATCAGCACTTTTCCATCTTGCATAATCATCATCCACAGAATTGGCTCTTCTTTGTCAACTTGGACAGCATGCAAAGTCATTCTGTGATCCTCAGGACAGCCCCACTCGCTGCAGAAATCTTTCCCCTTTGCAAAGGAGTCATTAAAATCCTTCTAAATAAAGCTATTGTTGAAGGCTGAAAATGCACTTTCTCTACGGATGGGTGTGGATTTTAATTTTGTTGGATCTTCACTCAAAACCAAAATTACAACGAGCTGCTGAAAAATACATTTGTCCAAGAAAGAGCCTTGGGGCTCTACAATATTTCAAGTGGAAACATGGCAATTATCCTCTTCTATTTAAAAATTTAACTATTTATGAGTTGATAGGTCAACAACAACAACAACAGCAAAAAAAGATCAAGGTACAAAATGATTGAAACTTCACAGCATCTTCCAAGATTTAAATGGAAAAAATTAAATGTGCTAGAACATGAGACAGTAAATACCACAGTTTCCACTGTTTTCTTCAGGCATTTCCTACAGTAGTGAGAACTGGGCCAGAAATACAGAAAGCACACACAGACCCTTGCACAGTTTTCCTTTCAAACTGTTCTGAAACTGAAACATACACATTTGCAAAAGAATGGATGGAAATCCACTTCAAGGGAAGTTAATTTAATTAATGTGTTTTACACTGTCATTAATCACCCACCTCCCCCATGTCTCCAGTTACTCTCTTCTTACATCTCACTATAGGTATTTTAACGTAAACCACTTTGTTTCTTACCAAAAGAGGAGCCCAGGGACAGGACTGTTACCTTGAAACACTTTGTAAAGCCAGACCAAGCAAAGTAAACCAGGAAAAATGAATATTGAGCCTTTCCAGTTGTTCTTTCTGGAGCAGAATCTAATCCTTTTAATGACATTTTTTGGTGCAGAGTTAAAGTGCTGGAAGTGCGCTGTGAGCTACTCAGACGTTTTCATGTTTAGTGACTATTGGGGTTACTGCCAGCAAGCTGAACTGCAGCTCTCTGTCAAGCTCTGTTTAGAATTCATCCAAGATAAGGTTTCAGGATTTACATTTAAAATTCCTATTTGTAAAGGGAATAACTCACAGAACAAAATTAATCAGTGCTGAAAAAATTTGGGTAAGAAAAGATTTGGAGAAGCTAGAAAACTCCACATGCTCTTTTCATTTAATCTTCCTGTATCAGTGCTAATAACCTTATAAAAATAACACTGGATTCTACGTTGTCCCTTAAAATCCAACCAGGATTTGACCAAGCCATTGACAAACTTGAACACAGCTGAGCACACACACTCAGAGGACCCGCTAAAAATCCACCTGATCTCAAGGAGTTAAAACATCCTAAATTTTCATGAACCAATTTGACTTTCCACCGAAACCATCCCATCCTGCTCTGAAGCTGAAATTCCAAAGGCCCTTCTTCACCTTCATGCTTTGCTCAGAGTCCCTTCAGCCCACAGCTGTGTGGGGTCACCCCAAGCCAGCAGCAGCACTTCAGCTGTATTCAGTTGCAAAATGCCTGACTGGTGGAACTTGTTTTTTTGGCCATTGTTCACAACCAGGGTTCTTCTGGTACCTCCACAGCCTCGGGGAAGGGGAGAAAAGCAAGGCACTGCATGTGACCCAGCTGCTGGAAGAACTCCCAGCTAAGTCTGCAAAATTTAGTGTACAATACTACAACCAGCTACCAGCCCCTTTTTCTTGCACTCACAAGAGTGAGTTTTTACTGTTCTGTCTGAAGACTTACTGTGTTTATAAAGCTGTTTGCAGACCAGCTCTACACTGGGTGCACAGAGCACCCCTTGGCCAGCTGCACTCTCACCTCCCTGCTTTGGAAGCCATGGGATTGATGCTCATCCCTGGTCATGTCTGTGTCACTACGATGACTCCAGTGAAATCTGGAAACAAAGTCAGTGTCTTCACATCACAATAAGGCCAGTGCTAAATCTCAGTCATCACGTTAAAAAAAAAAAAGTTTGTTTGTTCTGCCTTTGTTTCCATGACAGTAAGAAGTGCAGAGAAAAGTCTTCGATTAAAAGGCAGAAATCCTTGTTTACATACAAAGCCTCGGGTGCCTTCCAGAAAATAAATCTGTGTAAAGTGTTCATGTGACAGCAATGGTCTGAACAAACCCAGAGGTCAGGCCCAGGCCGCTGGGGATGCGGCGATTGACTGCCCCAGCTCCCCGCAGTCCCCCGGGATGAGGGAATGAGGGAATGGGGAGGAGGCCCCTGGCAAAGATCTAGGTGTAGGTCACCACTGCAATATGCCTCCTACTCCCTCTCAGCAAGGTCCCAGCCCAAACACCTCCTCGCTCCAGGCAGGCAGAGAAGGCGGCCTGCCCAGAGGATGGAGAATTGTGAAAACCAAAGACTTGATTGTGTGGGTTTCTTACCCTGCCTTACTTACCAGTCCTTCTCTTACTACTTACTTACTTCTCCCCCAAAAGCAGATACTCTGGATCATACCACCTCCTCGTACAAAGACACAATTTAAGACTTAAAGAAGGGGGAAGCATCCACGGAACACGGTGACAGCTTCTGACACCCACCTCGAGCTCCTCCAGCACCGGGCTGAGCTGGTGAGAGCTCAGAGGCTCACCAGCAGTTACTGGTACCTGGCAGCTGCTTCCCCAGAGGCTCCGAAACATAATAAAAACAGGGTTAAGCACCGAGAAGAAAAAGAATAGATGAGCTAAATTCTTACAGGACTGACGTAAGGAAAATATGGAAGGAAAGGAATGAAGGGCAGTATGGAAACAAAACTATGCAAGATACATTTAAATTCCCCGCTGCTGAGTGTGCTTTTGAAAGACTCAAGGGGCTGGACCCACCTGCCCCATGGCCATCTGCCCTCTGATCAGAGGCACTCACCCACTCACCCAGAACAAGTCGCCAGCTGGGACCACTGGACATCCCCACTGAGGAAGAGGTGGATACTGAACACCCCCAGAGCCAAAACCTCCTGCAGCTGGCAGGTAGAATACGGCTCCTTTGCTTCCCATCTTCTTTTAATCCATCATAACACTGTAACGCCACCACTGACACCAGTGCAAATCTTTTAGGTCTGCAGACTGTAACCCCAAGCAAGAAACACACAGGCACAAACTGAAGACAAGATATATATGCATGAAGATTCAGGGCACTTCCCAGTCACTATTATGATTTTCCCTGCTCAGAAGACCCTGCAAAGCTTCTACATAAATCGATCAAGGCCAAAACCTGTGCACAGCAAAACTTGATTTCACACATGAGAACTGCTCCTGTCTCACAGCAGCATCAGCTGCAGCTGAGCACATGGAGACAAAGATAACGAACACGGTTCTCCCATCAGAAAAAAGGAGATAAACAACAGGAATTGTCTTTCTTAATGCATGACAGCCTGCTGAAATACGCCTTAAAGCTGAACTTGGCAATAAAAAAAGGTGTTAATTTGATCACAGGGCACAGCACTATCCCTCAGGGAGCCAAACCACTGAAAAACAACAGTTGTTATCACACCAGCGATTTACAGAACAAACAGACACATAACCAAGTAAAATATTTTATTCTTTGTAAAATGGAGCTGCGTGGAAGATGTCAGCTACTACCAACCCTGAAAGCAGTTTTTTTGTCCTAGCAGAACTGCAACATTCTAAATAGTACCAATAACTCCTGGTTCATGTGAGCCTTTAAAATTAGGCTTATTTGGAAGGAATTCCAAAAAGGAAAGGGATCTTACAACCTTACTCAGATGAATCAGGAAGCCACCAGAAATTTGCACAGGAGTGAGAATAAGAACTGGATATTATGTACTAAAAAGCAAGTGCACTCTGGGCTGGGATCTGGCCTGAAACAGACTCACACACGCCTTTGTTTCCCTGCAGTGAGCTCATTCCCACAGAGGTTCCTCCTTTGCACAGAAAACAGACTTACAGTGCTAAAATATAACAAAGCCCCATAGTTTTCTGAGGCTAAAAGCCTGCAACACTAGTGGAAAGACAGCCAGCTAGATTGCAACCTTCGGGTATCAATAAACCTCACAGGATCACAAAATTAAGTCAGAAAAAGTGAACACAGCAACAGCTGTCAGTTCTCACATAGGAAAATTTCTATCATGTTATTCAAATATTTGCAATCTATTACAAATGTATTGATTTCATGCAACATACAGCGATTGAAAAGAAACAGTGCAGGGAGCAAGCTGCTCAGATTTATCCATCATCTAATGTGTTTCCACTGCTGCCAGTATTTGCAAAGCTTAATAAACCTCCTTAATCAAAGGTGTAGCAACACACTCCCATGCTTTCAAAAGTGCAGAAAGTCTCTTACCTTGCAATATTGCCTGGCCAAAGCACTTCTCCACCTTGTTGCTCATGAATAATTCCAGGAAAGGGGCTCAGATTTATTTTGCAGGTTGATACCTTCATTAGGCTACCATCCAATACCCCCCCTAAATAAACCAGCCTGTAACTTGACTATCTAGGAAGAGACTTGGAAAAAAAAGTTGGAGCAAGGTTGTTTTCCAACAGAGCCCTCCACATTCAGCAGCTCTGAGAGACACTGGAAAGTAAAGCCTAGCTAGAAGGTGATCATCAGAAACTTCCCCTGGAAAGAAATCTGATCCCTCAACAAAATTAACCTCTGAAGTGCTGAAAAAGCGAGAGGTCAAGACTTTCTGCTGGGACTAGGTCATCTGTGAAAGCTGTGCGCTGATGGCAGCAACCAGGCAGACTGGTGCCTCCGGATCATGTACCGTATCCCACCAAGTAAAAGCTCATGTCAGCAGCCCTGGACTTGGAGGTACTAAATGGCACTGTTTGATCTCAGCTGAAAGACTGCAATCTCTAAAAGCATTTTTCCTACTCTGCTTCCATAGAGGGATTCAGCAATGTGAATGCTGAAGCAAGTATTGTTTTATGTGAATGCAGCAGGAGACATACCTAAAATGTTTTAATACAAAATATTTGGAATACTGGTAAAAAAAAATTTTTTTTTGGGGGGGGGGGGGGGGACGGGGAGTGCTGGTGTAGAAAAACATTTTCAATAGGAACGGTAATAAAAATAGCAATTTATCCACTGGTATCTGCAGCAAAGACCTTAAGAAACTGAGGTAAGATATGCAATATTAATCTGACCTCTTTATTTAGCACTGTAAAGTAAGGGGGGCTTATTACTTCCCTTTATTTCAAACAGAATAGAGGTGGCTATATATAAATACTTGGTTGATAAAAAATTCTGGTGGTTAGCATTCCAAACTCTTATTTTAGTCTAATACAAATACTTTCTGACAGGATTATTCCAAGATCTCTGCATTCTGATAACATGTGGGATTTTTTTTTTCTTATATGGGAAATCACACCAGGTCTATTTACCATGAGTAGTAGTGCTCAGAGGCAGTAATGATCCTCATTCTGCACGAACAAAACCCATAAACCTTAGAAAACCTGCAAGAGACTGTGAGAACTGGAAAGCTGGTCACTTACAGTCCATGTGGACTCATAACTCATGGAGTCTCCTGTGTGCTGAGGGGCACTGAGTCAGAAATGACACGTGTACCCCAAAAAGAGAAATACCAGAAATAGAGGAGAACACAGTGGTGTTGGATAACCATGGCTAGTCTGGCATGGAAGGCAGCACTGGAGCTTGGAGTAGAAGACTACTGCGAGGAGTCAGGGAGCCCAGGGGAGCGTGGAGAACCACAGGACTGGCTCCAGGTGACTTGAGCAGAACGGAATCGGTGGGAGGAGCGCTACAAGTGTGAAGAGTCGCTGGAATATGCAAGCTCATCTCCACTATTACAGCGAGATCTGTTCACTAAGCAAGAAACTACACTTCCAATCTATGCAGGATAGATTTCTGTTGCCAGCAAGATCACCAGCAAGGGATCCTGTTATGGAAAGGAGATGGGAAGCCTTTAGGATGGAGGAAATGGAGAGGACATGATGCTGTTGCCTTAGCGTCACCTCAAGAAAATTATAAATCACTCAGCCCAAAACCAAAAAGAAGAGTAGGAAAGAGTAGTGACAAGTCAACGATACCATTATATATTTATTAACTCGAGTACCTTTGTCTTAAATAAAACACACCTTTTAGCACAACACTGTAATGTTGGTTGAAAGAGTTAAAATGCAAGAATTCAAAGGTTATAAAACAAAGACTTTGTGGAGATATTCTGCTGCCAAAACCTTCAAATGAATGAGTCGCAGTCTGAGCTTGCCTTTCTACGCTGGAGTCTGTATTTTAGTGGCTACTGTGTAACCATGGCAACACAGAGGACGGGTAATTTAGAGGCTGGTGGATGTGACAACTTGCAATTTAGAACAATGCCAATAATAAAAGTGGCTTGGGAAAAGCATCATTTAACACAAACGTTTGTGGTTTAAAATTAAAAAGGCCTGTTCACTTAATTTTAAAAATGTTTTGATTTTTTTTCATCTGGATGATTACTTATATTATGTTAGTCTGGTGATGAAAAAAGGCAGAAACATAATTCTTGTGCTTTTTGGTTCACCTGCACCTTAGAGTGCAGCCAACCCACCCCCTTCGTGATGTGCACATGCACAAATACAAAGCTGCTGATGTCACTATCTTTGCTGAAGAATAGACAAGAATCACATGGCTTTTTAAAAAGAATCCATAAAGAAAGAAGGAAAAGATCCTCATGGACTATTATTACTCCTTTTTTGCCTGTGGTGCATTTTACTGCTATCCTTTATCAAAGAATCCTGCAAACTGCTTCTCAATCCTTATTTTAATTGCTGAATAGTGAGTACAGATAACTCTCAGATATGACAGGTACTTAAAAGAATCACAACTGCAACAGTAAAGCTTTCTTTTCATCCCTAACACCCTTCCTGTCTTCCTCTAAGTACCTCTCACAAGTGATATTTCTCAATTATCTGCCCATGCAGTTGTATAGGAAATCAGGGACTGACCCGCTGCTAATGGTAAATCAGAATAGCCAGAAATATTCTAATTTTTAAAAAAATCAAATCTGAAATTGTAACCTAGGGATAAAAAGAAAACAAAAGGGACACTGCATCTGTTGAATCACCAGCTCCAAATAAAGCCAAATTCACAAGATTAAGGCACAGCACTACACTCATACCTATCTACAGCCCCATTGTCCTTCCCTTCCCTGGCAGTCCTTCCACTGCAAAGGAGGGATTTTGCAATGTAATACCCATAACGCTAAATACAGAGGGGTATTTCCAGATGAATTTTACATGTAGCAATAATCACAGTTTTATGGGTCAGGAAGTTCAGAAGATTAGTGTGTTATGGCTGCAGTGTACAAAAGCATTTGTGTTTGAAGTTTCACATAGCAATGGGGTGAGATAAACTGTGAACAGCTTTACATTAAGTTCTTTCATGGTAGTTAAAGTTGGGGAGAAGTAAAGAGACCCCAGGTATTAATTTACCTAAAGAACAGCTGCTTAGAAAAGGCTGCAAAGTGTCCTAATACTCAGTGTCATAAAATCACTGCACCTCCAATCCCATGTTCCTTCCCCCCACACCCGCGTGCTATTCCCATTAACATCAGGCACAACTATGATCCTGGTCAGAACTGAACTAAATCTGCTTGCAGCAAAAAAAAAAACTTATCAAAGAAATGCCTCGTTCCATTTTATTTGCAAAGGCCTAATCCCACAATTACAGGTTTGCATTCTAGGTTAAGGCAGCTCAGATCTTGCTGCATTTCAAATACTCCCTCGGAGAACACCAGAACGCCTGAAAATTGTGGGTTTACCGCAATACATCCATTTCCGTTTTATTTTTGTTTCTCAGTACCTGAGATCTATCAGTTAGGACCTTATAAAATGTCTGCATTTGACAACTGGAATGATTATAAAAGTAACACAAGCAGCACAGGCTGTAAAGACATCCCACTTCACAGTCTTAGGAAGCTGCTGGATAATGTGTGGCACGAGGCATCTGCCACATCTTACCCTGGAAGAGACTCCACTACCACTGGGTAAACCACTGTCTTAAAATAATCACAACAGTAATTTTTTAAATATTTCTTTTTCATTTCTTTCCTCCCAAAGGACATTAAGATTATTTAAATGAAAAAAAAAAAAAAAAATTGTAACACCAAACATATTCTGAACAGACTCAAACATGCTTTTGAACACAGTTCTACCCTTTGAACTTGACTACATGGAAAAAAATACACCATTTTAGAGTACTTTCACTGATTATCTGCATGAGAAAATAAAAGCAGGACTACAGCAGCACTGCTGCACCATTACAACTCTTACACATGATACCACAGGGCTAAAATTCTATGTATCAACCTAAACAAATGACCTTTGTGTTAAAGTAAATTTTAAAAACCCTAACAAAACAACAAAGAAGCCCATAGGTAACTATTCATCCTGAGAAGCTATTTCTAGCTAAAACCAGAGGAACACTGGCAGCAACAAAAACCCCTCAGGAGGAGGTATAGTAGAAAATAAACCCTAGCTGCTACAACCCTGTGGGTTTTCACTGAGGTTCCAAAGGGAGCTTAGAAGACAGGAAAAGTACGACTGGAAAATCAAGATCCATTTTTTTAATTCCCCTTATTCTGCTGAATGAGAGAGGCACTGAGTTTGCAGACTGATGAGGGATATCTGCCCCAAAACACTCCTTACATTCTTAAATCTCAATGGGAAGAGTCCTCCATTGCCTCAGGCTTTCCTGAGAGCAGACAATTATATTATGGTGGTGCTGTGTGGATTTATTTATTTTTATAAGTGAACACATGAAGTGTAGAATACTTTGGGGTTTTGTTTAAATCACTCAGATGGTATCACACAGAAGAAAGTAAAAAGGAACCATCAGTGTGTGCTGCTGCATCAGAATGTTTTGTAATGCACAGGAACTGGGCCAAGAGATGTTTAGGGAAAGAGGATTCTGATCCCCAGGAGACTGTGAATTTGACCAGAAAACTCAAATATGGGATCATATTAATGATTATTGCATAGTATGAGACAGACTTAGCATCCACCTCCAAGGAACTGCTTTTCACTGAGCAACCATTAAGGAATGCCCCAGCTTCCTAGAACAAGGTGAGATGCATGTCTGATGGAGAAGAAAAGATTATTTGTGTGTGTGTGATGTATGATTAAAAATGGCTTTATAACATTGTAACCTGTACTTCAAAGATTGTTTAAAAAATGCCAGTAGCCTCCACGGAGCACTCGTGTTGACACAGTTGTGAGGCATACTTTCCACCATGCCCACTTCAAATGAATAAGCACATCAGAGTGAAAAAACACAAATGGCTACTTTCTAGAAAGAAAAAAAGGAAGGGAACTGGAGAAAATCCAATAAAAATGTGGGATGCTGAACA
The DNA here is from genome assembly GCF_017639235.1 of Corvus kubaryi. NCBI lineage: Eukaryota > Metazoa > Chordata > Aves > Passeriformes > Corvidae > Corvus > Corvus kubaryi. Next base: position 1,176,319 of record NW_024580660.1, read on the forward strand.
GCAATTTAGCTTGCACATTCTTATCTGAGAGGAATTCCAAATGAATGCTGAATCCAGGGGTTATACTTGGATGATCCAAAATGTTTCTGTATTTAAACACATTACCAAATCTCAAACTCCTTGAGTGAGAACTATTATCAACATATGAACTATATACACATGTATTTGCTTTTGTATCTGTGATTTCTATGCTAATTTTTCCAGACTTAGCAAATAAACCCAACTAAAAAAATATAGGACAAATAGCCCATTAGTAAGAATGGCCAATATAAAATGGAAAAAAACCTGATCTTAAAGTGCAGTTAATGTGGTGAAACACAAGAATGATGTATCATTTCCATTGTTTTAAAAACAGTTTTCTTTACCTCCTTCTCCAAACTATAAAAATCAGTCCTCTTTCCAAAGAACCTAACACTGCCAAGCAAGATTTTAACACAAATGCCATTGACTAAGGAGAAAAATGTAATTCTTCCATTCTAGACTGCTGAATAGAATAACAGGAACTGCTACATTGCTGTAAGACTTTATTGTCTCCTGCAACCATTAAGATTTTCAGCTTGATCCCTACCAAACAGAATTATAAACTTAGTGCAGCTGGCATGAATTCTTTCTTCTCAGGACTCTGAAAAAATGCTTTGGGGTGAATCTATGACAGATGTCCATATATCATTTACAGTTTGTTTTCTGAGCTTTCTAACATCATGTCTGTGTCAACAAGCAACATAGTGCAAAACAGAAGCAGATATGAAAGAAGCTATATAAATCATAATCTAGGAGCAATGGTGAGGTAAAGAACAGCTCAGAAAGAGAGAACATTTGAATTACAGTTCTGTTTTGGACACCAGGTACAGGGCACTGTGTCAGAGGATGAATTCAGGCCCAAGAAGGATATGCCAAGTGTGATATCTACGTTACTACACTTAGATATTTCTGGCTGAACAAGCAGCTCTCCAAGTTGTTGTAGTATGATTCTGAGAAGTCCTATAAAACTTGATTTAACCTCCCCTCCCACACACCCCCAATAAAATACTAAAATCATTGCTGTTTAATCAATAGCAGTCATTAACCATGTCAGGGCACCCACTGTAAAACCACTGCTGTCATCTATATGTATCTTGTTCAGTTATGATCAATAGAGTTTACTCATCTTAATTGCTTCAGCCTTCCCCCTAATTAGAGCTATCTCTGAATTTACAGTTATTTATTGTTGCTGTGGCTGTTGTGAAGCTCACACATCCCACTAGCAAAGTAAACTAATTTATTCTAATAAAAATACAACTACTAAATCAAGCCAGCATCATTACAGTGTTTGCAAATCCTCTGTATCACTGAGCCTATAAACATTCAAACCATATAAACATTTGAACTGCATAATCAGCAAAGAACAAAGACACAAACCCTCAACTTGAAGAAAAATTATTTTCCTTTATTTTTGAGAGTCCATTTCTGTTTTTTCTAATAAAACAAAGGGATGTACTCCACCCATACAACACAAGGATGTTCCAAAGATTGTATCCAAGCCAAAAGACACGACTCTTTCTCAGGTTACCTTGCAAAGTATTTCCATTCCTTTGGATGTGCTATTCCATGTAATTTTTTTTTCTTATTTTTATTGTTTCTCTCCATCAAATAGATTAACTTGCCACTTCTAAATTCACAGTAGACTCTTAATGCAATATAGAATTCTGGACATTTCCCCTCCCTGCCCCTATTATCTATGCCTGGTTATGAAAACTAAGGCTTTTTTAGATTTGTAATCTTCCTAACACAAAACGTAACTTAATCAAACCACTCACCTACAAGACAAGTATGCTCTAACTAGTGCATACTTTAAAACAAAAGTTTCTCCTAGCTCTCAGGTATTGCTTAAAATGCTGGCAACTCTTACAGACTCATTGCTCTAGAAATAGAATAGAAATTCTTGATTAAGCAGTAAAAAAAGCCCAAGCATGGCAGCTAAGGCACTAAATTTAAACTAATATTTCAAACATTGCAGCTGACTAGAGGTGTGTCCTCCATGAAACTCCTTATCTCATAAACACCTGTGGTAATCACAACTTGCCCAGGTGAACTTCTGACCTCAGCTAAGCCCTAATAAAATCATAGCTGAAAGTCACCTGAGAATGGCCCTTCAGATTAGCGTGTGGCAGCTGTGTTTCAGAGAGCTCCTGTCAGCTTCACAGGCGCTTGACTGGAGAAATATTCCCTTGGCAGACTTGCTTTTAGCAAAAGGTCAACTTTTTAGTTACTCCACCAGTTCCACTACCCATAGACTACTTACATATAGAGAAAACACTCTTCTTGCAAGCAGAACAATGAAACCTTCTGCTTTCACTTGACCAGAAGACACACACGTTTAGACCCTGCAGTGGGACACAGGAACACTGACGGCGATAACAACAATATCGATGTGGTGAGCTACTGCATGTAACACCTGCTTTCTTTTGAAACTGAACTACCAATTCCAAACGCCTGCGCCTTGTAGGGCCCAGATTATCTGATGCCTGACATCGTTATCTGATACCTGAAAAATTAACCGGTCATGAACTTTTCCATTATATACAGTTTCCTAACAGGTAAATATTTCTATCATATACCTTATGAACTATGTTAAATATTTAGTTTGCAATGCCATATAACTATATAAGCATTTTTTCAGGGAGTAATTCTGCCCACATTATTCCACCTCTCCAAAGAGCCAAGTCCCACCTGTTTGTCCCCCCTCCCCCCCAAATCAGAAGAAAACTACTAAATTCTGTGCTCTAGTAAAAGGTACAGCAATGTTCACAAGCATGCACCTAGTAATTTTCAAACGAGAGGTTAATTATTATCATGCCTCATGGCATTATCATGCAACCTTTTGTTTCATTTTATTTTCTTTACAATCAGGTGCAAGGACAGATGTTGTCAGGGCCAGAAGTGACACTAATCCTGGGCTCCTTCCACAATTGCCCCTGCTATCCCTGGTTATCTCAGGGCTATCTGGCTCTTTATTCTATCAGCTATTTATTTGCACGTGAAAACTTTGCAATATTCATTTCCATGCCGGATCATTTTACACATGAAAATGCTGAAGACAAGACCTAAGATGTGCATTACTGGCTATGTGCACAGCGTAATTAACATGTATATGATCTGTATGCAAATTATGTCATTGGAAACAGTGACTATTAGCATAACAAACGCTTATTATTTATTGAGATGCAACTCGAGCAGGCATCCTGCTGGGGTCTGACATCCTCCCTTGAAACAGCACCATCTTTTCTTTCTTCGTTTACACATTCTTCTCCCCTCTTGCTGATTACCAGCACAGAAAACAGGGAGACTCCCTTCTGCGCCTTTGTTTAAGGGGGGAAGTCTTGTGTGTTTAATTGCCCTCGAGCATCTGATGCAGTTCAAAGCTCTGCGGAGCCTCTCCCCTGGGCCCCACTCCCCTCCCGCCCCAGCGGCTGAACCGCAGGCTGCCCAAACGATCCCTTCATGCGAGCGACTTCGTCTACATTATCTCTCTAATTCCTAACTGATAACAAGTTTAAAGCAGCACCTAGGCCTCCTTCTCCGTCTTTTTTTTTTTTTTTAAAGGAATAAAGTTTGAGAAAACAAAAGCTCAACTGTGCAAAGTCATAAACCTTTCCAATATCATGCCTATCCCTCCTATCCTACTTCAGAAGAATTTAACTTTTAAATCGTTCCAGCCATGAAAGGTAACAGAAAAACACAATTTTACTATTTTTCAGCAGGTGAGCACAGCTTGCTTGCTAGATCAGTTCATCAGCCGTGCCTTCTAAGAGCTCTAAATCACTGATGCCGGCACTGCTTCCCTGATCCACTCCCCTACCTTGCAGAAGCCCCGAGGTCCCAGGATCTCTGCCGGACTCCTTAACCTTTCCTAGCATTTCTGTGAGAGCAAAAGCTTCCAAAACTGTCCCTTGCCCGGTAATCCCTTCCCCAGCCCTGCTGGGCCTTACGGCGCATGTTTGTTCTCTCAGAGGCTACACCCACTGCCTCAGAGATGGCTGTGTTACAGTAATGAACTAATTAGCAGGGGGAATGAGTTCAATTATTTATCACTTTGCCAAAACTCAGCTGAAATTTGGCCTGAAATTTTCTAAGCTGCATGCCAACCTAAGGATGGATTTTGGTCTCAGCTAACAACAGCAAAACAATTCCTGGGAATCATTAGAAAATAAAAGATGATTTTACTATTGAGCTGTATTGATCTTCCCTGAGAAACCTTGTCCTACAATACAAAATGTTTATTTGGTTCTGAAGGGCCCTGGAGAACAGAGAAGGTAAGTCATGAAGGGAAGGCGAGAATGTATGTGAAGAATAACTGGAAAAAAAGAAAAGGAAAGGGAAAACAAATTTAGATGGAAAGTCTGGAGCTGAACGTTGGGACCTGCTGGAGGTGGTGGATCACTGCTCTGCAATGATGGCTGTGACTCAAGGAACCAGCACAGAATCATACCACACTTTGGGTTGGAAGGCACCTTAAAGATCATCTTGTTCCAACCCTGCTGCCATGCGCCTTCCACTAGACCAGGTTGCTCAAGGCCCCATTCTGCCTGGCCTTGAACACTTCCAGGGATGGAGCATTCACAGCCTGTGCCAGGGCCTCACCACCCTCACTGTAAAGAATTTCTACCAAAGATCCCTTCTAAACCCACCCTGTCAGTGTGGAGCCACTGCCCTCATCCTGTCACTCCAGGGCCTTACTCAAAGCCCCTCTCTTGGAGCCCCTTTAGGCACTGGAAGGGGCTCCAAGTTATCCCAGGAGCCTTCTCTTCTCCAGGCTGAACAACCTCAACTCTCTCAGTCTGTCTTTATCAGACACACCTTTTCACCACAGCAGTGGCACAAAAGCAGCTGAGAAGTGACCAGAAATGTCCAGAAGTGACTGGAATCCTGCCAGAAATTTACTTTGTTAAGAAGAGGCTTTAAGGCACTGTCCCCACACCTCTACTTTGGCAAGCTTTAGCTAAAGCTCTTCAACTGCCAGTTCTGCTTACTGCTACAGCAAACATCTCTGCTTTAGAGAAATTTGGAAATTTTTAATTAAATGTCCTGTTAGTTTATGAAAAAATGTAACTTTACAACACTAAGACAACTCCCTTGGACCCTTTGTTGCTTTTCATCGTTAAATCACCTGGGAGAGATGTGGGAGTTCAAGCACTTCAACCTTAATTCTTTCCATCCCACTTCCTGTCCTGATAGCTCCACAATAGTCAAGAGTCCGATCAACACCTTTCAGTACCTTATGTTGATATTATTTCCAGCAAATAATTTGGCAGGAGAGACAGGGGGAAATATTCTTACAGAAACAACCCTAACAAAGGAAGCCAAAACAGAGATCCTTGCTCCAGTCAGGCACAGCAGCGACCTCAACTAAACCTTGTACATGATGACCTCAATCTTTGCATCACTACTCTGAAAGGGAAAAACAAGAACAAAAAACAAACCCTTATTTTCTGTTTTATCCATGTGCAGTAATGAAATAATTCTAAGCCAGCCTCTTGTTTCTCCATCCTAGTTCAACATTGGCAGAGCATGGCCATCTAGTTAAGGCTGAGCTGTGAAATGGTGTCTCACTTCGCTATCAAGACTTAAACTAGGACTGATAAACACAGCTCTGTTTCAGTGAATTCCTGTAGAATTAAGGAGTGGTCATTGGATATATTTGTTTAGAGACTTCAATGAACTGAACCGCACAAGGGAAGACAGGATGAAAGGACAAAAGTCAGTAGGTGTATCCTGTTCCCCTCCCCAGACTAAAAAAACAGATTACTAGTTAGATTAATGCACACACTCAGCATTTTAATAGGCACACCTAACAAACTATGAAGAAAGTCCTTGCCTTCAAGATTAAGAAAGAAATAAACAAAGATTCATCTGGAAAACCCCTTCTTGGTTATTCCCACCACTTTCCCTCTAATGTGCGATTGTGCTTTGGTTCAAAATAGATTTTTAAAGACACAAAGAACAGAGTTCTCAGAGATTAGTTTATAAGATAGTAAGTACCACAGAGGTTTTTCTTCTAATCACCCTGTTTTTCTTGTCTGCCTTGAATCCATTCTTCTAAAGTTACAGCTACAGTTCACTACTATTCTTGAAAATGTCCAAAGAAAGTTTCATTCTCCTCCCATGATCTCACCCAGACTTGCTTAGCCAAGTCATAAGTTACCTTTGGCTCTCATTTTTTAATTTCTAAAATAATCCCTTGTTCCTAAATCATTTGATAATATACACATTGCCATAATAAATTCAACCACATCACCATATATTGCAAGGCCCCTCATTTTAAGGGTATTAAAATCTGAAGGTGAAATCAGAGCCCGATGTCAATAAATAAGAGAAGAATGTAACCAAAGTGGGGAGCGACTTTAAGATTCAAACACATTTAATGGGCAAAGTTGGGTTGCAGTAATTTGCTGAGGATACAGGTAGATGTGATGAAAGCCCACCCCTGACAGCACAAGGCATTGTTTGGAAAGAGATGGATGGCTGCAAGGGAAAGCAAACTGGTAGCATAGAGGGGATGATGTAGGAAAGGTAAAATAACTCACAGAAAAGAATTACTAGAATTGTGGTGCTGGAGAGAGAGGAACATATGGTATGACTCACAGAAAAGAATGATTATTTTATCAGTCACATGTTTAGCTCATTACAGTTGATGTAAAGTCAGCCCATAAAAACATGGTGTGAGAAATGAGAATGTCATTAAAATCGAGAATTGGTCAGAAGTTACTGCAGAAAGGGACCAAAACTCTAAGCCACAGCATAGAAGACACCTCTGATTCCACCCTCTGGGTCAAACCACCACCATACTTTGACCAAAAAGAATAACAAGCAACTTCTTGTTGCCATATGGCATTTTGGCTTTTAACCTCTATTAACAAAGAAACAACTCAGTGGTTATAGTCAGAAGCCAACAAAGAATTTCAACAGAAGTTAGAGCACAAAACTCACAGCCTGACTTCAGTTCAAAATCACAATCTTTTGATTTCAGAAAATTTCTGTCTTTCCTTTGCATGCACAATTAAGACATTAGAAATGTGTAAATGCAGATTTCTTTCCACCACCTGAGCCATCTCATGAGTCTTTTGCTTCAGAAATGCTCTCAAAGCACACAAGGATAAATTCTCTACCTAGGAGTAGATAGAGCGTACACACAGTCCCTCCATCTAAACACAGGTTAAGTAGAATATAAGGCTTCCCTGGGTGAATGTAACCTCTGTGAACTTGATCTGGCAGAGTATACTCATATCTCTTTCCCTTAGGCTCATGTTGGTGATTCTTCCTTCTCCTTTTCCCTCCCATCTTTTTCCATAGAGACACACAGTTGCCTATAAATACATCTCTAGCCATTTCCTGCTAATATTCTGTTCATCACTTCTGCATTCAAAATGGTTCCAGTTTTGCAAATGCAACATTGTTTCAGCAATCTCTGAAAATAAAAATTAAGTCTCTGCATAAAAATGCAAATGAAACATGAAACTATGTATGGTGTATCAGGTGGTATCAAATAACATTAATGGTTTCAAAGAAATGTTTAAGGCATTAAGTCATGTCACGAAGAGTATTTCTAGCTGTAAGTTTCATAAGAAGAATAAATCAACCTTGACAACAAACATGAAAGAGGGAATGAAACCTTTTTGAACACTCAAGGTGGTTTGCTCATTTCCCCCAAACCAAAACGAATTAATTAGTTGATATATATGAAAATTAACTTAAACTAACAACATAATCAGAAAGATAAACTTTAAAGTTAAAATCAGATTAAAAAGATTAAAATATTACTTGGGGCTGATGAGAGCACATGGTAACTCCACAGTAGCTGCTGAGCTGAGCCTTTGCAAGTTAAGGAACAACAAAACAATAACATATAGTTAAAAAGAGCTGACCTCAGCCCTTGGACTTTGCTCAGGCACCAGTCAGACTTCCAGTGTTTAGCATTTCTCCTCTGGCTACTTATTGACCATCTATACCTGGACACACATAAACACAGCCTCTAGTAAAGGGGGGGTTACCCAGGCTCACTGTGCTAACCCTGCACACAGGTTTCACACGTTCCAATGCCACTTACGTCAAATTAATTAGCCTCAAATTGCAGCAATCAGTTTTAATAAAATTAGATGTTTTATTTTTAGTGAGAATATATAAAAAAAACCTTGACTAATAAAAGCAAATTACACACGTTCTCATAGTACTGCTGTAGCAGCACAATGTAGCTCCAAGTGTTTCCACTGTGGAGTGTGCAATTATTTATCCTGGCCAAATGTATATTTAACTGCATATATTTAAGCAACATAAAAACATCATGCGGAAGCCTTAATGCCTATTTATACAACAGTAGAGTGTTTTTAAGCCCCATGGAGCTATGTAACATTGAGCAGTTTAAGCCTCAGGATGTTGGAGCTCAATGCAGAAAGATCAGGAGCAAAGTGACCACTTGTTCTGTGGAGTCTCAATGTCACTGTGAATCTTATTAGCTGTCATAAAAAGGTCACAAAGTCACCTTATCATACTGCTGAGAAATCCCTATGTTGTGAGCAAGCCGAGGAATTGAGAAGAGCAGGATAGGATCTACAGATAAGAAGTGTATGGACCCCCAATATGGAATATCTTGTTGGACACCAAGGAACTTATCATGACACCAAGGAACGATGCGACATAAGCAGCAGCTCCAAGAATCCTGGGGCAGCAAAAATACAGCTATGCACTTTTGTCCCTGCCACCCCACCCCACCCCACTCCACTCCACTTCCCAACTGGTAAAATGCAGCACAGCCGCTCTACAGAGATGGAATTTCCTTCCACTGGGGACAGACATTCACTCTACATGGTCCATACACTCCATCCTCTGCACTTCTGTCTGTGGACATCCATGGGAAATGAGACATTCCCTGCACTATGAAAACTTGGTTATAGCTGATAGGTAAGACCTGTGGCAGGAAGGGGAAAAGGGTGCACCTCTTTGTGAAGTGCCATGGAAACAGGGAAGGAACCTTCATTTTATCTGAAGACATCATCTGCTTCCAGGAATGCCAGGTCAGGGATTCTTTCACTTTCTTTGACATCAATCAGCTCAAAAGCATCCCCTGCTTACTTCATTACCTTCTAAAAACACAGGAGCTGCCACGCAGGACAGCTGAACTAGATGACTGTGACATACAGAGAATTTTAAATATGAACTCCAAGTTGTAGATACCTTAGAGCTGCTTCTGCTATGCTGCAGATTGTGGGTATTTATTGGATATATCAGGGTAGTAGTACCACCCAGCCTCAGACATTTTAGTTATCTGTCCAATTTAGGAATCTCATCCCCTTGTACATGCATCCATCAAAGCATGCAGATATCCTGAATTCTTTGGAGGGGTCTCACTGATGGAGACCCTCCAACCTGCCTGTAGTGTTTGAAATCTCTTCACTGGGGGGGACAAAACTGGGAATAAATGACGGGACGGGACGGGACGGGAAGGGAAGGGAAGGGGAAACAAACTCCAGCAAAGCTCAGAAGAGCACGCATGCAGGAAAACGCATCTTACATTTGGACTCAGGATTCTGATACAATACTAATACAGGAAACGTTCATCTGCTAAATAGAAAGCTTAGGTCCTGGCTATTAACATTAGTATTTCTATTACCATGGAAACAAATATTAGCAGACTACTGTTATAATCACACAAGAATACATAGCTGTATAGCAGGAGGAAAAACAAATAAATACTGAAATGTACAATTATGGACAACAAAGATAGACAAAGATCAAAGGGAGAACGTTCAGGTTTTCCAGTAATGAGATATTTAGTAATAAATATTTATAAATAATAAAATAATATTTGAAAAAATCACCAGTCTAGAAATTTGCTTTACAGCCACAATGAGCTTCCATGCTCTTCAAACAGCCCCAAACCGGGATTGTGCTTTGGGAGCCTGACAGCTGTCTGCTATTAGTTTTATCTATTCAATCTCCAAATCCCAAACTCAGAGGTTATTGGTGTAGGTCAGTTGAGAGACTGTGTTGACTCTCTTGCCATTCGACATGGAAAACCAAACAACAAAGTCTGCTCTATGTCAGCAAGCATTTCACATTCTTCGGTTTGTCATGCAAAGCACAAAGACCCTGATACAGTTCAAAATGGTCTTTGTATCTACAATCTTGTTTACCCTTGGAATACAAGCTTAATTTCCTACATGCCTAAAGTGTTTTGAAAGCCACTTCATACAACAGAAAGGACAGTGCTAATCTCTGGCAGTGGAACCAGAAATAGAGGGTTTCAGAAGAGCCTCCAAATCAGCACTGAGATCAACTTTATACTTATACTCTTCGAATGGGGGTGTATGAAAGGAAGCATCTCTTCAGGAAAATCTAGTTCCAGTGGTGTAGGAGCATGATTTTGCCATCCCTAGATGCAAATTATTCAGCTGCTTGAATCAGGCCGTTTTCCCCGTTTTCACAGAATCAGTACAATTCTGGAAAAGGCAAGGTCCCTTCACCTGTCCACTTGGCACAGTGCAGCCTTCCAGGGAAGCAACAAACTGTTAACATGGGCAAAAAGGAAGTCCTGGCTTAGTCATGATAAGTTGCTCCCTTGAGGGCATGTCCCACCTTCCTTTAGCTTTGTAGTGAACAGCAGTTCCTGGCTTAAACATTTTAATTAGATGCTACAGAAGAGATGTAAATACCCCCTAAAATATAAAGGAATGCAGAATGAGAATCACAGCTACAAAAACAAAGGGCACGACACCAGGGGAAAGGTTTCAACAAGAAATGCAGCTCCTAAACCCTAGGTCCAGACTAGCTCTTACATATGTTTACATCTAATCAAAACAGGCCAGTTCTGAAGAGGATTAGAACTAGAGTGATAACCAAGAACATAAAGATTGCCCAATCTACTGACTTTGGAGGGCAGAGCTTGCAACTGAAGGGTGTTTTGTTTGGTTGGTTTGTTTTTAGTGCTGAGTGGTGGAATTACACCTTCTCATATAAAGAAGTTCTTGAAAAAGGCAGAGAACTGCTCTCAGCTGCCTTGTCAGCCTGTGGACATACTAAACCAGGTATTAGAGAACACCTGAATACCTGACTAAGAGAAGAATAGGATAATTCTTGGCTTCTTGAATGGACACAGGTCTTACTTTTACAAAAGGTCATTTAACTAAAAGGCACAAATCTGCTTCAGCTGCCAGCCCCCGCCCGGTCAGTCGTACATCTGCTATTGCTACACGACGCGGTATTTTGGAGCCTAGATAGAAGTTTTTACACAAACACAATCTCTGCTGAAAAATTATCTACTTCTTGAAGTCATCCCCTGCTCAAAACTCTCTCTAGCCTTCCAACAGCTCCCAACATCACTAAGTTGGTTGTTGGAATCACACTCTTAGCTGCCATCATGCAATGAGTAAAATTAGGTCAAGCCTGAGAAACAATAAAACTTTCAAACCTATCTCCATTCCATTATGCCTCTCTAAACAGAATTAACACTACTGAATCCTACAGAAGTACTTCCCAGAATACTTCATCTAGTGTACTGTATGTACACCTAAAAAACCATGTGTGTAAAAACAGAAAAAAAAAGGAAAAACAATATTACTGTGTCTACTGAACAAGAACCTGGGGACTCCTGGGGGTCATCTCTGACCTTTTCCTTCTCATCTTCAAGGGAGCTCTATAAAGTATCTTCAAAACATCACAGAACAAACCAGAGCATGAAAATAAAAACTGTGGTGAATATTAAAAACCAAAGCTTCAATGAAGAGACAGCCCTTACAGCCTGTAATAATCTGCTCCCTCTCCCCAGTTCACCCCTCCATGTTACACAAGGTGATACATCCTCCATCTCCTTCTTTTCTGCAGCACACAAACATCAGATCATGGCTTTCCCTGCTACATCTTCCTTTGCTTTGTAGGCATTTGTTTGTCTTTAAGAGTTAAGATTTAGAGCAACTGCTCTTCAACTTGTGTTAAGTAATGATAACTTTTGCTTCTGTTTTAGACCTGAAGTTTACAGGAAGTTTGTCATCATTAGATCACTGAAACAGATCTGTCAAAAGACACTGCTACCCTTGACAAACCTTGCCATGTTTGAATGTAGAGTGTCCTTTTCTTCCTTCTGGTAATGCTCATTTCAGCCCCCAGGTATAGCTACTATACCTGTGTTTTCAACTACTATTTGTTGCTTAACTTGGCAATTACTTTATGTAATCTGAAACCACTTTGGATTGCAGCTTGTGAAAAGATTCCTTGGAAAATAAAAGTATATGGTATTGTGATTCTAATCAGCAGATCCCAGGGCCATAAACTTCAAAGAATCTTTGCAATGTGAATTTCCCCTGCTTCTGAGAGTCAGTTTTCAAGATAAATGTGGGATCTTTCAAAGACAGAGATAGATAACTACAGGTACCAAGGTACAACCCGAATATTTAGAAGCAGTAGCACTTTTTTCTAATTTAGTGACAAAATCCAAACAGATGGTCAAACAGAGCAGGAATCATTTCACCAGTCCTGTGACTTTGCTGTTAAGGAACTCGAGATGGGCATATATACACAAACTGCAGTGACTCACAGCACAGACACAGCGAGCAATGAATGCTCAAAACCACTTTTTATCTATATTATCCTAAAACAATTTGGAGAGTTGAAGTTATTTTCTAGAACATTATGCTTATTTAGTATACAGGATCCTTATGCAGGGGTGTTCCACTGTCTCAGCAAGGAAAAGAAAATTATCTTAATCGTAACAACTTAATGCAACTGCCAGGACTTTCTGGAAGTGAAGGAACTGCGACCTGATGGCATGAAATCTTCCAGGTAGAGGGGAAATAGCGTGGCAGCAACTTCCTGTGCTGAGACCTCCTGTGGTCTGTAGATGACTTCAATGGATATAGTTACTCCTTCTCCCCACAGAACAGACATCCTCTGCCTCTGCAAACTCATTCACATAGAGCACCAAAGGAATCTCCCTGCAAGTTCCTTTACAATGAAACTCCACAAACACTTATGTCAACACTCCTGAGAGAGCACTGCAGGGCAGGGAGATGCTGTGGGGGAAGGAGATGATAGGAATTCCACTGCCATTACAGGGCAGGAATATCTATTTCTGCATATTATTACAGCAGTTGGGTCCACCTGAAGTTTAAGATATAACCCAGTCATGTTTTAACAATTTAAGATGAAGACTATCCAGTCTGTGTGTCTATAGGTATCTATTCCAGAACCACTTTCTCTGTTTTTCCCCTTTTCTTATGTATTGTGCTGCCAGTGCTAGAGCAGTAAAACTTCAGTAATGATGAGATGGGAAGTCGTGGGGTAGTTCTGCTACAACCTTAATTTAACTTTAGCTTCACTGTCTCAATTAAGAAGAAAAACTGAAACTGGAAACTGAAGACTTAAAGCTGTCTTAATCCTACCATAAAACTACATAAAGAATATATTAACAAAAGATTCAGTTTTCTTTTCCTTATATTATAATTTTTTCCATTGTCTACAATAAAGCAGCACCTTAAAAAAAAACAAAAAAGGAAATTTGGTGGAGCTTAAAGGAAATTTGATGCAGCTTCTTAAGCAATACCCACCAGCAGCATGACTGTAATTCTGCTTTCAGTGGAATCTGCCTCCTCCCAAAAGCAGTGACATCTTCTCTCCCCACTGTTCAAAACAGGCCAATATTTCCCCCAACCTGATAACTTGCTTCAGCTTGCTTTTCAGCCCTTCTGAAGTGTGATCCAAGTTCCCCTGGTTATGAAGGCAATCCAACAATCTTCCTCCACAACCAAGAACTAGCCCATCTTTGTAGTAATCTCATCGCTGCAGCAGGATTCAAGAAATTAAACTGCAGTTAGTGAATTGAAACACACTCCAGACAAAGGGGTTTACTCCACATATGTGAAATACTATCTACTACCTGAGCCAAGAGACATATAAATAACCTTAATCTGTTTTTATAAAATGCAAAAGAGCAGCAAAATACTACTCTTCAGCTATTTTTGAAAGCCATCATTCTTACCATTTGTACTGCACTCAGTGACATTCCTATTAATAGCAAAGTATGTGTGCTCTGCATGGAATGTCTTCTGGCTTTCTGCTTGGTTCCTGCTTCACTTCCAATTCTTCTCTCCTGTCCATCTCCTGTCCAGGCTCCACAGTCTCCTCTGGGATTACCCAAAAGCAGGAAATACTTCTAAAATGCTACTGACTGCCAGGAAGAAGCTACAGTCACAAATCTGCCTAAAAATTAATCTGAATGTGGACTTGTTGTTAACCAAGCGTGTGACAAGACTGTTCCTGTAGTCATCAGATGTGATCAGGATACAGACACTCTTGAGGAGCAAGCTCAGCACTGTTTTTACTGTTTAACCTACAGTCCATCAGTGCTGGAGCTGCTGGAAGCAGCAAGACAACACAATCCACTCTTTGACAAGACAAATCCTCACAGTCAGAAGCCAGGAAGACCTTTCTATGCTTTTATGCAAAGCCATGTAATTCATGCAACCTCAAATAAAACTCTAAAAGGGAAACAATCCAAGTCAATCATGCTCAGCAGTATTTTTTTAAGCACTTCATCACTGATCATTTTTTAAAAGGTCATAGAGACACTTCTCTAACAGCATTACTCTTGACAAGCTCACATTCACAGTCTCCTGTCCCAGTCACAAGGATGTGACAAATCAGCACAGGTCTGAATTATCTCCTCTAAATAACAGCCTCTACAGGTAAGCAACTACAGAAAGATTTATTCAAACCTAACTGATCTACACATATTACAAATGAAAGTTATATATATGAAGGCAAGGCCAAAATTTAGTCTCAGATCAAGCAGCTGCATCTGACAATGTAAAATCAACTTAAATCACCAGATGGCACACAGCAAGTCTGTATAAATATTATAGCAGACAAAACAATAGGAGATTGATTTCCAACCTTGAAAAACAAAAAATATCACAAAAGAAATAAATTTTTTGATTTAAAATGCCTTTGTTCTAGGCAAACACAAATTATCGTGAAGTCAAAAACTAAGCTCAGCTGTGTTGTGCCACGATTCCACTAACCTTGCAATCAAGCATTAAATTCAACTCCCTTGCTTGGATTTCCCTGCTGCAGGGAAAAATGTACCTTGTAAGGTCTGTGCTCTACCTTACCAGAGCCAGTAAGTAAAAGCCTCACAACTAAACTTCTACAACAAACAGCACAAGAAACTAAACAAGCTAGCATATTGCAAAAATTCCTCTGGTAACTTTTTAATGATTAACCTCATGCTCACAGGTTCACAGTCTTTCACACTTGTTCTCCCATGCATTCAATTAACATCTGCTTTGAACAAGTTAAATATAATCTTAATATGTTTCCTGCATGTACCAACAAAGCAACTCAGCACTCCTGCTCACTGCCTCCATTCACAGAATGAAGAAAACAATTACTGCACACGTTTTATTCAACTCAATTTCCTTATGCCCTTTTTCACCCTGGAAAACTGCTGCTCAAGCCGGGATTAATTTTTTTTGTTTAAACTGCACATCATGGTCACCCAGGAAGCAAAGAGGAGCTATTTCTAAATCACTGCCCTATTGTCAGAAACCTCTCATCTCCTGCATAAGGCATTATATTCCAAATAGAAAGACTAAATCAAAGCAACACATCACATACTATCACCAGCTCTGGGACCAAGGGTAATTTTTCTGCCATGCAGTCTTTATTGTGTGTAAAGCCTGTCCCCTCCAAGTGAACTGAAAGGATGATTTTCAAAGCTGAAACAACTGACAACCTAGGGACTGCATTTCAGTGGGTCACAGCCCCATTCTAGGCAGAATATATTTAAACACACAAATAATCCCTCTTGTCAAATGTTCCTAAACGGTGCCCAATGTATGGTGTCTTCAGGAAAGGAGCTCAGCAAACAAAAAGTGTTGCAAGCACAGAAAACACTGGATGGGGGAAGGAACCAATGACAGGAATGTATCACTGGCTCTCCAGAAGGCCTTTACTTAAACAACAATGTACTTTATCTTAGACAAATGCTGAATTTTAAACAGATGCTTCTGCTACTTGGCAACGATCAGAAGCCACAGCAGCAGAAGAGGATGACACTTGATTCGTCTCCATCTGCATCACAAGGTGGCAACACCCTCACCCACAGGACCAGCAATGAGCGCTGGTTGGGTTTCAAGCTGCAAATTTCAGAACGAGATACGAGCTCCTGGAAAAATCCAGGCATATTTTACAACTGGCAAGCATATGTTGAGCTGTAATTTAAACTGAGCTGGGATTCTCTGAGAGGTTTTAGATTTGACATCCTGCTCTTTACTAATATCACAAGGACGCCAAAGCAGATTTAGTTCTACATCTTGGCAGATTTAGATTTAGTTTGCTTAGAAAACAAGGCTAGAGTCTCCACCACTTGTGTTTCCTTAGTAATATATGCATCAATATGAAGAAAGTATCAGTAATATCAAGCTCAGTCAAGTGCATTATGTCCTGGGGATGACTTACAGATATAACATAAAGAGAAAAAACTTCAGTTCAAAAATTGGTTTGAACATGTACCTCAAAATTCATGTTTTATACTTAAAGGCCCCTCATGGAAGAAAAAGGATATGGGTCACTTATTACATCAACAGTAGCACTGATCAGGCTTTGGAAGGGAAAGAAGCTGCTATATGCTGACCTCATTAAAAGCAACAGTATTTAAACCATTTATCTCAACTTTAACAGAATATTTCACTGGGTTCCTTTGTGATTGCACTCCCTAAATTATGGATTTCCAGTCCCATAATTCTTGATATTTGGCCTTGACTGCTCACACTGAATCACTGGACTTGGGAGAACCAACGGACATGAGAAGAGAATTTGATCCTTTCTATTCCAAACGCTACTAGAACAGGAGTTTAACATTTTCTTGTGCTGCCTACCATCCACAAAAACACAGGGGAGATCCCAGCACAGCAATCAGGAGACACAAAATCAGCACTTATCCCGATACCTCCGTGAACATACAACCTAGAGTACCCTGGAGAAATTTACATCCATGCCTTCAGTGCCTGGAGTGCCAAGGGAATTTGGTGCCCTACCTGTCGGCGTCGCCGAGCCCCAGGGCCGTGTTGCGTTGCAGCGTCTCCCGCACCGCGGCCATGCCGTCGGGCAGCCGGTTCAGCCGCCGCGTGTACAGCCCCAGCCCGCCGTCCGTCAGGTACCTGACAACAGAACGCCACGCTTAGTAACACGGTGAGAAATTCATGCATTATCACAGCACCTGTTCCCTGGCCTCTGTGCTGCAGTTTCCCCATTTTTAAGTTAAGGATATTCCACGGAATTAGAAGCAAGGAAAACTTCATTCTTGATTGGATCGGATGTATCCTCTGCCTCTCATCAGGCTCCGTTACACCTCACACACTCTCTCATCACCAACAATTGAATTTCAACATAAATGTGACGAAGGATTCTTAAAGAAAACTTAACTTTCATCACGAAATTAATTTAATATTTGTGAATGCTATCATTAATGATCCCTTCTTGCCCAAAAAATACATGGTTTATATCACCCCGAATTTTTCTGCATGGGCTAAAACACAATCAAAATTTAAAATCTTTAACGAGTTAACTGCAAAAATCACATGAATTAATCCCTAGATTTTGTCAGTGAACAATGAATGTTAAGTATTCCACGACTTATAGAAATCATTATGAATGAAAAGTTTTTTTGCAACCTTGTTTTGGCTCCTACATTCTACTCTGGCTGCAACTGTGACCTAGAGACACCTGACTTTAAGAATTACTATTTCCTATTACTATTCTTAGGCACTAAGAAGTACCAGGTGTACATATGACACTTCATAAATTGCCAGGATAGCACATTTCTTACTTTCTGGTTTAGACAAATGAAAAATTAATCTTAAATTGAACAGAGATGACACATGGTGGGCAGTGGCACAGAGCAAGCCGTGTTACCACCACCAGTTCATCAGCTCATGTAGGTCTGCATGAGCAGCACCAACAGCTGAGTAAACAGACCATGAAGTTTTTCCCACACCTGAGACTGAAATAACTCCAGCAACTCCAGGACTACGGTCACTGTTTCCAGCACACTGCTGGACATGCAACATACCCCGCCGAGATAGAAGCTGACAGGACTGTATCTCCTCAATCCTTTAGCCACTCTTAGCAAATCAACAGCAGACCCCAGAATAACATCCAGATACTCAGGACACCTTCCTCTGGCTTAAGAAAGCACAGAGCTTTCTCCTTGATAGCGAGACACCGTCATCGACAGCGAGAAAGGAGAGATGCTCCAACGCTCTGAGCTGCAGGCAGCGGTGTCTCTGCTGGTGAGATCTCACTGTACACATGTGCTTTACCCAGCTCAAATTTGATTACTGCATTTATAAAAATGGGATGGTGAGCAGTTGGGAAGCCTTAGGTGGGAAGCCTTGCCCATTCCGCTGATTAGCACTGCAGTTCAGTGTATAAATCTGTACAGGGCCATCCCAGAAGCAACCCAGGAGTCTCTGTGGAGACAAAGATTGCCAAGCCTGTCAAGTCAGACACAGGAGTATTCCCCATTCAGCAAGTCTGTGGGGATTCTCCAAACTCATAAACAAAGACTGTAAAAAGCACGAGGAACAGTTGCACTGTAACATGTGGAATTCGCCTTAGGTCTGGCATTCTACCTTGTGTTTGACAGTTTATAAATATTTTATCATGGAAGAATATGTTTTTTCCTTAAGCTACTAAAATAAAGGGGAAGAAGAGAAAAGTCGAGCTTCAGACCATATTGTTATACAAACATGCAAAGAGGATTTTGCAAAAACATCTAATGCATGCACACTAACTGGTTTACTGCAGCTACTTGTCTGCACATGAAACAAGTTTCTGTGTGAATACTCTTTGCATGTGTGCTGGAAAAGGCAGCTTTTGGCTTTGCTGTCAGATTTCCGGCATATTGGTCCTTTGATAAAAAAGATCTGTTACCGTTGAAACAGATTGGTTTTCATACCTATCACTCAGAATATGTGGAAATAAATATAGTACTCTTATGAGTTAGCCATGCTGAAAACAATGCCTTTTCACCAGCATCGGCGTATCTCATCTTCTACACAGAAGCTCAGCAAGCTAAAAGATTAGAATAACACTGCAGTAGCACCAAACTGAAAACCAAGTCACATTTTCACATTTTCATTGGTTTCAACCACTGATAAATCTTACATGAGCCAATGGAAGCTGGATGGCTTTGGCACCTTTGACAACTAGATCATGACACTTTCCTAAACAAGCCCATGTGAAAAAGCACAGCCATAAATGATGACTTTTACCCCCCATACCAACAGGACAGGTTTCTTACATGCCAGAACAACACAGGACAGACTTTTGTATTTTGAAACAGGTTTGTGTAATCACAGTTTGAAAGCTTTATATCTTATTTGTATTTCATGCAATATCCTCTACCCAGGAATGTTTAATTCGGAAAAGATGCCAAAACCAATGATGCCTGAAGTCTTGCATGTAACAGAGAAGTGAAGGAAGAAGGAAAGGTACTAGCTTCTAAAGTCTGTGCAGAAAAATACATTTAAAATAAATCCGCTTTAAAATACATGGAAAAAAACCCTCTTTACTATCCATTGGTTAGTACAGAGGAGATTAAAAGTTACTGGTGCCACAAACCTCCAGCCATTGCTTTCTTTTCCCTCCTCTCCATCCCTTCAAACTTCCATTGTCTTGGCTTTAAGAAACTGTGAATACAGTTTCTTATGAATACATTATTATTGCTGCAGATTTTTGCTTTATGAGAAAGAAGAATATAATGAAGGCACATTTTTCTAAAGAAAATCTTCCAATGTTTTACTCAGGGGAAACAAGACCAGGAAATATTGCCCTGCATATAACTGTAACAGTACTCAAAGTTATTGGAATTTATTGTCCTATCACATCCACACAATATGGAACCCAATAAATATTGGCCTCTCCTCTACAATGGCACACTGCAGTCCAAACAAATGTACTAGGTTTAAGTGTAATTTATCTGACTTTGCACATTAAAAACCACGACAAATCTGCACTAAAAGCCTTCCTAGCTTCATGACTGCTAAGAATTCTGCAAGCACATTCAGTGCAAAACAAACAGGACTTAGAAGTATTTTTTATCTGCCCCCAAAGAAGAAGAAGTTTAAATATATGATCTGGGGAAAAGCATAGTATCCAGACTCTGACTAACAGAGACAGGTAAATTGTACAAAAAATTTAATCTCACAGATGCTTTATGAATGGTACCAACAGCCAGAGGGGAATGAGTGCCTTTAACGAAGCTGAATATAATAATGTTTAATGAATGGACAGTGAAACAGTAATGATGTTGGTTAAAAGGATTTTCTAATCTTTCCAGGAATTAATGTACAAATACTCATTGTTACAGTTTCGCTCTTCATCAGCAAGGAAAAATAAAATTTAACAAACTTCTGCCAATATGAAAAGACTTAGATTAAACAACAGCAGTATTATGCGTTTCTAACACACAATTAGGACTGCTAGCCCACTTTCTAGGTGACACTTTTTTCCTATTAGAAAGTGGCTGCCTGCTGTGCATTACAGGCGTAAAGTAATTTGCTTTGGACAACCTGGACCTATAAGCTTCTCTTTTCTTTAGCCAAATACACCTTTTCTGTGCCTCTGAAATTTTGAGTGCTGTAACAAGCCCTTCCAAGTGTAATATTTTTAGGGTATTTCTGATGCTGAAGTGATTTATTCCCCTTTCCTGAAAGGCACACTGAGGAAACAGGAATGGGTTATGCCAGGGATCAGCAAAATCCAGTGGTCTGAATCACTTGACTTCTGTCTGCACTCCCTACTTACTGATGGATACAGCCAGCCAGCAGCATGCTAACTTTCATGGTCTGACAACTCTACCACTTCATATATATTCATTTCACTCCTTAATG
The DNA here is from genome assembly GCF_017639235.1 of Corvus kubaryi. Taxonomy (NCBI): domain Eukaryota; kingdom Metazoa; phylum Chordata; class Aves; order Passeriformes; family Corvidae; genus Corvus; species Corvus kubaryi. Next base: position 1,197,237 of record NW_024580660.1, read on the forward strand.
CATTAATATGAATTTTCCTAGTTTGAAAATAGATAGCCAAGGGAAAAGCATTCTTTACTTAAGGATTAGGAAGTGAAGGAGCAGCAGGTACATCAGCAACACAGAACAGACCGGGCAAGCCTACCCTGACCTGCTCAAGATCCTGTAGCTCCATAATCCCAATCCCACAAGCAGGAGAGCAGCTTGGGACCTGACTGGCAGCTCAGGTGCTTCTGCCTTCCTCTTGGTGCTTTGGATTACAGGTTGGTGTGGAAATAGCTGCCCAGGTGTCTCCTGGGCAGAGGACTTGCCCAGCAACCCAAGAGCTTGAAACTTAAAGCAGCAAAAAGCTTGGGGGAATTATTTCACGTATCAACATCTGCTTTGACACGTGAAGTGTTCTCTTATTGATGTGGCAGTAACACTGTTATCCTTAATGCTTTCCTTTAAATCTCTATTTTCACTAGGCTTCATCTGTCTCGTCATTACAGTCAGTTAAACGAGATCAAGAGGCTTAACGAGCTTTGAGTATCAAAGAACAACTCTAGCTTTGCCAGTTGCTAAAAACCCACAGCAGAGAATTCCCCAGTGGTGTTTCTGAAATATGCTGAATGGGATCAAAACCATCCTGTTATTGAAACTATGAGTACGTCCTAAATCTGACTTAAAAAGAAATGCTACCCTAACAGCTGGATGATGACAACTCCAAATTTCTCAGTTTGGTATGAATTTGATCTGTATTTTTCATCACAACACTGGCATCAGACCATACGGGCTTTTCCTATGTTTATATCCCCCAAAGTCTTTCCAATCACTCTTCCTGCCTGACTTGAATCAGTATTTGATCAGTACCTGATGTCTCTAACCAAAGGGTTGAACACTGTCTACAAGCCTGTGGCTGGTTTAAATTCCATTATTGATCCCTGTGAATTTCAACAAGAACACTCAGGAACAGGATTAGGTCCTGAGCTTTCAGGTAGGGACTCCTAATACAATGCCCAAATCCCTAATATTAGACCAAATGTTACAGTTCAGGTTCATAGAAGTGCAAACCTATTGCTCAATTCATAAAATTTAATTTATATTTAAGGTAGTCTATAATTTATGAATTAATAGGCTTTTACTAATAATCAGTAACTACTTACAATTAACAAACTAATGAATGAACTACAAATTGTTTTGCAGATGCTTAACCCAAACATGGAGTAAAACCTGAACAAATGACTTGCGGACTCAAAAATCCTTATCACTGCTGGAAAGGAGGAGATACCTGTTCCACTAACAGGTAAGACAGGAAAAATGAGATTATGCAAAACTTACTGAGTGTATATAAGTTTCACAGTTTATTTAGAGAAACCTCTCATGTGTAAATCACTAATAGCATTAATGATGCTGCTTATTCACACTGTTCAAACCAGTCTAGAAGCAAAACAAGTTCACCCCATTAACTACTTAATGCTCAGACCTTTTTCCATAGGGAAAAAAAAAAAAAGAGAAATCTGCAGAAATAAGTGGCTTCTGTGAAATCAATACTTTTCTATCTGTAGATGTATTAAAGCTGCCTGGCACATAAGTCGTTCAGAAGCCATCAGATAACAATTTTCGGGCACTGCTGTTTGAGGCTAAATTTTTTTCTGTCTTCTCAGCTTCAAGCAGCCTGCAGGCAAGGAATTCCAATGACAGTGTAGCCTGCTGCTCCTACACGTCCCCACATCCAGAACAACAACTTCTGACCGAGCTTTTGAAGAAACTGGTTTCCTGTGGAATGAGCAGTTTTAGATATTGGCAGTCAAAGAGAAGCTGTCAATATATAAAAGAATATTAGACTGAAAGAAAGTGCCTCTCACATGGCTGCACCCATTCCTGTTCCAGAGGACAGTCTCCAGTGTATGATCCTCTTTCCAACACTCAGTCCATCTGTCAGCCAAGGGCACCTTAACCTCAAATTCACCTTCACGTCAAGGAGGAGGCTGGCTCCACCATTGCTTTTAAAACTCTTTTTTAAATCTTGTCAGCCAAGACAGACTGGGCTGGAGTCAGACTGGAAAACAGCTGAGAGGTCAGTCCTTTCAGGTGTGCAAATGTCACTCTGGACCCCAAGGAAACACGGGTGGAAACTCATTACTGGAAAGAGGGCGACACTCACACCCACCAAGCACCACCACCACCAGGCTGCTGGCCTGAAGCCAGCTGAAGGCCCACCAGAATCAGGCAGTTGTTCAGTGGGGCTCTGCTCATGCCAATCTTGATTTCAATGCCTAAATTCTTTCTCAGAGTCCATTTCAATGAAAATCATAGAACTAAGCTATAGAATAAGTGATCCATTTTTTATCATCCTTTTCAATTCTGTTCAGGAGAGGAATGACCTGTGACCAAACAGGATTAAGGAGCTTCTCAGCAGCATCAGCAGCAGAGGAAGAGTAACTCCACAGCGACTGTGGATTATTTCCTCATGCCCACTCTTTTCCTGCAGATGATCCACATCGACACAGTGTGAATGGCTGCATCTCCCTCTACTGGTTAGCCCCGGACTGGGTCCCTATTTTGTCCTTTATAAACTGTCCCTTCGTTCAAATAACAACAACCTGTTGGCATTGATGCAGCAGTTCAAACACTGCTGAGGTGTTTATTACAGAAAAAAGCCCCAAATGGGATAACTATTAAATGGTATTTTGGTAACTGTTAGCAATAGGTCAAGTGTGTAGAAGTAACCAAAAATACCAAACACCACAACTATTGCATTCATTTTATTGATTAACACTGCATATAACCTAACATGGGTACTTTACCATTATACTGAAAAAAAAGCTGATGTCTAAGGTTATAACTCATAGGCCTACATTGTCTTCCTATGCTGAATCATACACTGCAAGAAAGGTTCTATGAGAGCGTGTTATCTGAGATATCACTTGATAAAACACTGTCTTATTGATGAAGCTGACACAAGAACTTATTATCAGATATCACTTGATAAAACACTGTCTTACTGATGAAGCTGACACAAGAACTACTCCTGAAGTGAATGCAGTATTTAAGAATATTTAAAACAATATATGAAATTAATAGTATTGAAAATGCTTGTGCAATATCCTACTCATGTCTCCTGCAAAGAACTGTAAGTACAGTTCTTGGAATAAGAATGCTGTCTTTATTTAAACACTGCCAGATTTTTTTCTTTTCATTCTTACAGCACCAAGACTAGTGTCTATGACTTTAAATCCAAATTTAGTTTCAACCTTGTTTGATACAAAGGCAGAAGTCAATGTTTCCTTATCCCTTTTCATGAAAGTCAAACGTTTGACTTGCTTGCCCAACCCCTTCATTATATGTGTTAATTTTCCATTTACCATATATAGATACCATTCTGCAATGTTGAAAAGATCAAATGTAGAAGTATTCTGCCATAGCAAGACAAAAGACAGTTCAAATAAACACTCTGCTCACACACAGAAGAAAAATAAAATAAACCTCCTAGTTAGCCTTAGTCATGTTGAAGTGCTAGAGCCATAAAAGGAATGCAGTTTCACCCATCCACTGTATTTAGATGAAACCTTATTACTAAAACCGTATCATTTAAAGAGCAGTGTCCAGTAAATGACTAATACACTGTAACTCAGAGCGTACAGAAAAAACAGAGTGGGAACAACTATGGAAAGAAATAGGTCAGAAAAGCCTATAGACAGAGCACTGAATCCATGCACAGGGCACACACGTGCTCACTCAGCCCAGGATGGGCTCAGCCACTCCTGATTTCCAGCCAGTCATGAGTTACCTGGAGCAGCAACCACTCCTGCTGCACACAGCTTAGAAAGAACGAGTTTCTCTTGCCTACTGTTACCAATAACAAATTCTCATTAGCAAACTGCAGAGTCCTCCTCCTCCTCCTGTGAAACCTCGGCCCTAGTGAAGGTCTGTTACACCACCTATGATCCTGACATCTGAAGAAAATGCGTCACTGTCTGACCAGTAAATAGCACAAAACCAAGAAACGGAGCTGCCAGAATCCTACAAATACCAACAACACTTCAACATTCAGTGAAATCAGTCCTCAATTTCAGCTCTATTTTGCCTCCCAACAGATGTAATTCGTGAGCCTACTTCAGAACTCTATTTCAATGATGGTTTTGGTCCATGAAGGGCACAGTGCTTCTTGGGTGAGTTTGAGACCTGAGCAGAAGCAGGAGCAAAGCCTGATTCCCCAGTCCTGGGGAAAGTGGCCTGTTCTCCCTTTTAGCATGCTTCCTCCACGTTCCAAATTCAACTGCTTCCAGTGCTAGTAGAAAGATCCCCAGGGAGCATAAAGGTGTGAATAAACAAGAAGGAATCATAACCCCATGAGGACTGTGCATGCAAACACATTAAGAGGTTGTTTAAACAGACATGTGGAATGGGAATATATCACCAACAAATCATCAAATATGGGCAAGTTAATAAAATGGTAAAATGTATCCCCCCAACAATAAGCACTGCACCTACAGGAGGTGGCGGCAAGGAGAATTTTAGCACAGTGCCCCTGACCAGTGTTGGAACACAGCTGGAACAGCCATGCTTCGGCAAAAAATGATTTTGACAAAGGTGTGTTTGCAGACCCAAAGCCACTTCCTGAGAAAACTTGTGACCAGTACTAATCAGTGTATCCACGCTGTTAATTCTGCACAGAAAGCCACACACTTAAGGTAATGAAAACAGGGACAGAGGATTAATTACATGAAAATAATTACAAAAGGCACTTTTTTTTGACCAACAGCCCTGTTGCTGCATTCCAGTAAGAGATAAAAAGGAAATTAACTCCACATCTCATTAGAGAGAACTGGGGCTAAGGAGACAAAAAAAGGGTAGGAATGTGTGTGTTAGTAGCCAGAAAGAGACTGAAGTGGACAAAAACCTTCTGAACAAACACAAAAATCCATGAGAATTAACATGCCCACCTGGGACAATCTTTGGGGTAGAAAGGTAAAACAACTCTGGGCTCTGAGGTGCCACTTTCCAACGAGGCTCTGAGCCTTCAGCTCAGCCAGTCACCAAAGTGAGTGGGCTGAGGGCTCACTCCCCACCTCACACAAATCCTACCCCTGTTGCTTCATCACTGGGTTATGTTTTAGACCTTGCAATAAGGCAACTTCTTACCTTTGATCCACCCCCTGGAAACTTGCTTAGTTTAAGAGCTGCTCTCTGTCCCTTTGGCAAAGATACTCTTCCTAAGCCTAAGAAAGCAATCCCAGTGTCTGCCAGAGCTCTGCTTGAGCAGACTCATTAGGGGAGGCCAAACGAAACTTCCCATGACCCAGTGTGTTTCAGAGAAAGCACCAGGATCACAGGGCTAAACTAGTTTTTCTTGGCTATTGGATTTATTTTGGCTGTAACAAATATTTTGGCTTCCTTCCCTATCAGTTTGCCAATGAAAACACAGATTCAAGGTTTTCAGACTCCAGGATTGTAGCAATTCTGAAAAATGACAAAGTGAAACACATACCAGCTAATAAAGAGCTATTCATGCTCTAAATACCCTCTTGTGCTGCTCTCCACATAGTGCAGCTCAGCTTCTGGAAATGTTGAGCCTGTTTGCCCTCCCATTGATCTTGGTGATTTGTTCTGCAGCAAGTCACATGGAGGCTTTCTTTACAAGCAACCTCTCTGATTTCTAAGCAGTTTATTATTCCTCTCCCACAAAAACACAGTGCCATCCTCTTTCTGTACTATTTGAACTAAACAGACATTGGGGAACGTAACTTATGGAACAGGCTGCCAAACATCTGTTCACACTGGAGATGGCAACCCAGTGTCATTAGGTGTCATCAAAGGTGTCACCCTTATTTTTTTATCCTTCTCCATTAATATTGGAATGCTGTTATTGCAATTTAATACTGCAATATTCCCTTCTCAGGGAATCCACTCACATGATTACCCTGCACAGATTGCAACCCCAATGTTGTGGAGCTGCTTGCAGCAATGTTCCCTCCAATTGCTCAGCGGTACAGCAAGGAGAGGACCCCCAAACTGCCCATCTCCAAACCCTGTCCACAACCTGGAAATGGAGCTGGATCTCTCCAGCAATGGACTGACCTACAATACCAATTCAGTCCTTGGAACTTAGTCAATGACTCCAACGGTGCTATATAAATCGATAAACCAACTCACACTATTTAACAAAACAGACTTTTGTAGCTAAAAGCAAAAGATGTGGAAAAGAAAAAGATACTTGTACACACTTCTTGTCCTAAGGACCTTAAATTGAGATCTCATTCATCAGTATCTGGCTGTTACATGAGTAAAAACAGAAAAGTACCTGACTCTTTTAAAAACTAGTGGAAAAAAGGATCAGATACTGAGTTAAAGATCTCCCAACACTCAAGGCCAGGAGTTAGGTGGGGTGGAGTATATGACTCTTCTGCTATGTTAATCCTTCTTGGTATATAACTCACTGCTTTGGTGACAGGGGCACCAAGTGGCAAAACCATTTCATTACCCGGAATCTAAACACCACTCTTGTACTTTCAGACTATGGAGACCCCATTTTTTACATTGCAGGATGACCAGACACAGAAAACAAAATGATACACAGAGATGAGTGAAGGCACAGATTTCTCTGGCAATATTATTCATATATTCGACAGCTTTTCTATTCTTTCCTTTTCCTCAACCTGGAATCTGAATTTCATACACTAAGTAAAGATCTGCAAAGACTGGGGCTCCTCTATGAGAAGCAGAAGCCTGAGCTGACACAGTTCTGCCAGGGATAATTCTCAACTACCACTCAAGGTGTTTTATGGAAACCATGGTGCTACTTAGAATTTACTTTCCTCACTTCCAGACTAAAACTACAGCCACAAATTTGAATAGAATTCATAGTCCAGAGGAAAAGCAGTAACTGTTACTACAATAAACATTACAAAATCCAGGTGTAAGTTGATTTATTGAGGCAAACACAAGGCACTTTAGTGATTTGATGCATTATTAATGCAGCAACAGCTACTGGTGTTTTATCTGAAACAGAATTTTATACTGGTTTTTGCATCAGCTACTTTACTATAGGTTTCCCTAATGAAGCATTAAAAAGAAAGTGTTTGACTTTTCAAAAAGTGTGAAAATATCCAAATATTCATAACGGACAGAATTAATGGAGATTTCCAGATGGTGTAACTTCACTGGTTAAGTTAATGACAAAGCAGCAGCTGGATTCCAGTAAGAGACACTACATCTTCCAAAAAAGCCAACACCACTAGAAATGTCACTAATAAAAAAAATTACAAGAAAGCAAGGGATGCAAGATGGCCAGAGAGGGCTGCCACAAAGAAAGAAAGAAAGAGAAAAAAAAAAAGTGCACCATTTAATTCTCAAAGATCAGTTTTCAGTTTTAACATCAATCCACTGCTAATGTACTTGAGCTAAGTAAAAATGACTGGTTTATAGCAGGAACTGCAAATAGACGAATTGAATACTGACTTTGGAGCAAAAAACAAATGCTTTTCCATTCAAGGGAGAGATAAAATGCTGATGTAAAACCTTGCTAATAATTGTCTATCACTTCATATTTCTGCACACTGACTTGTTCTTTACACCTTCTGTAGCATGAACAAGAAGTTTTACCTAACACAGAGAGGCAAACTCATTTCCTTCCAGTGAGCTGGCCCCTCACAGTTTTGCCTCAGACCGCAGAAGAGTTCAGCCAAGTACAGCACGTGCCTCACTCCCTCCATCTGCTGGGCACGAATGAATGTTGCAGCCACAATGAGCCTTGACTCAGGAAAACGTTTCATCACGTGCAAGGATCTCTTCCTATCTAGGGATATTTTCTTAACATGCACTTAAAACTTCAGTTTTCTTAAAATCCCTCTGTGATGATGCGCTGTCTCTCCAAAGGCTTATTAAAATGAGCAGAACATCTTTGGTGTTGGCTTTTTTCATTTCCCCAAGTAACCGTGGAAACACAGCGCCACAAACAGCACGGAAGGATCACGTGAGTGAGGCATTAACTCACCCGCTGGTGATGTCGTCAGCCCTGATGTTCTTGCCCAGCACGTCGCCGTCGCTCATGTAGCCGGTGGCGTCCATGGCGATGCCCTCGAGGTCGATGTCGTCGCCGGCCTTGTCGGCGATGTCCACGTGGCAGACGCTGCTGCCGCGCGTGGCCAGCTGCCGCCGCAGCGGCGCCGAGTACAGGTAGCGCCCGGCGCCCGGCTCGGCGCTGATGAAGCGGCTGGCGTTCCCGCGGGGAGGGTACCCGTTCCCCATGGACGGCGCGTCACCGGCCTGCAGCCGGGGGCTGGACTGGCCCAGTCGCCAGGACAGCGGCGTCGGCCGGCCCGTCAGGCTGAGGATGCTGCGGCCGCTGATCTCGGTGGTGACGTTGGTGTCAAACGTGGTCTCCAATGTGCTTGAAAGGAGAGATGCACTGCATCAAATGGGGCTCTTACATGGAATGCTGTGAGATTTCAGGTGCTTCCGAGGCCCTGAACGCTCACCAAGTTACAGACTGTACAGAACAGCAATAGCAATTTACTGCTGTAACACTTGGGGAGATCCTTTCTTTTCATTTTTCAGGTCCTCCCCCATATTCCCAGAGACTCTTGCACCCAGGCCACCAGGTGCTCTATACACACATGAGAAGACTTAAGCAGGAACTTTTTAATGGATTATCCACAGTATCAAAGCGTAACTTTCTCATCTTCAAGCACATATAACTGCATTACACTGTGGCTTTGCCAGTCTAGGTGAGGGAGTGGGATAATAAGCTGACGAAAGGAAAACCTGCTGAAGTACTATTTTTCTGAGATATTTCCTTTTATTGTCTGCATTCATGAAATTCTAACTCTGGAGATGTTTCCAGCACCAAGATGGAAGCTATTTCTACACCATGGAGAGGATTAAATGAAAAAAAGTAAGAAGAAGGACCAAAAAAAATTTTTTGTCAAAATATATTTTGCGTATTAACAAACCAATAATGAACTATGAATTGCTTTGAAGATGTTCAAACCCAAACCCAGAAAAAACAATAAATTACTCATATAACTCATAACTCGTGAGTTATGTATATATTTAAAAATATTGGTAAAATTTATATGTGGAACCCTAAAAATCGGACTACACCATGAGTTTTCAGGTGATGTATACAGATTGCAAGACTACACCCTGAATACTCATAGCTGAGTTGCAGCTAATTTATTTGCAGCTAATCCATAGCTGCAGCTTCTCTTACCCACATGAACTCTTTTCCTTTCCTACTCAATTAAGTGCCACTTTTTTTTATTTACTGTGGATATTAGTAAAAATAAACAGCACTGTACCATTCTCAATATAATGTTACATGTAAACTGCAAAAACCTTTGTATCTCTGGTTATAATAATTAAACCATAAAGACCTCTTCCATTAATTGAAACTTGCAAAGAAAAATAGCTTTGGGAGTTCATCTTTGCAAGCTCTGCTTCAGTTTTAGACACAACGCCAAAACACAAAGTGCTCCCCCAATAAACTCATTTAGGGCTGGGGTAGGTAAGGCCCCAAGCATTAGGTAGGACCCCAGTCTCATTAGGGTCTTAATAGCTTATTCTCCCTAACATCCTGTTCAACACTGAAAAGATCAAACTCACATAATGTTTAAATGTAGTAGCAATCTTTGTTTATTGACAGCATATTTTAAATATTGCTGAAGATTTCCAAATGCTGCTTTACAAAGAAAAAGCAGTTGCATACAGGGGACGACTAAAAATATTAGAAAAATTTGTTTGTCCAAAGTTTGGTCAGGAATTTAAGTGATGCACTTGATAATGTGGGTGAAGCACAGTTCACCTCTTATTTAAACAAAATATTACACACAGGGGGAGAGAGGTGCAATGCACTGAAGTTACTCAACAGTAAGAAGAAACATTTCAAACTGTAACTTATATTCAAACATCACCTCACACATTTAACAAGAAGTGATTATTCTTGACTTTTGAGTCAATACGCAACCCATCCCATCAATTCCTCATCATACATCTCAATAACCAGCAAACATTATTCAAATTCTGTGCATTAAAGACAAAAATGACAAGATCAGTATCTCCCATTGTCAGTGTTAATCATTTTTCTAAGGATGCAAGCCAGCCAGGTGTAAGAGATGTAAAGGAAGAGCACAGTGGTTCCCATTTCCATATAAACACAGTGGTGCCCTCACCTGTGGGTGACCTGGGTTCCCCGTAAACTGGACATGGTTTCCTCCAGGTTCTGCCGAAGGTCAGCGATGTTCTTCACCGTTCGCAACCGCCGAGTCTCCGGATCCTCTCCTACAGGGAAAATAAGCCCTGAGTAAGGACCAGGCAGGAAATAGCACAGAACTGAGCTGTCACCTATGTCTGAATCTGACTCTAATGCATTTTTTCACTGACTTTCTAAGCTGGTTAGGATTGAGATTCCATTCCCCTCAGCAGGCACCTGCTGTCATCACATCCGGACTGAAACGAGCTCTGCAGGGTTACCTTCACTGCACAGGCTGCCTTTGAGATGCTGCTGTATTGTCATTTCCCACATGACCCAGTTTAAATTCTGGTTAACTTTCAACCTCATTAGAATATACACTCCATTAATACTACCCTTTCCATCTCATGTATTGACATAATTAACATTAACCTGACACAGGCAATTTCTCCAATGCTGTATTTTGACTACATCTTCTTTGTCCTGTTTCACACAGATCTCATTCTACAGTAACAGCTTCCCATAAATTAAACTCTGTTGATGGGGTGCTCCATGCTGAGTGATATTTCAGGTAAAATAACAAGAGGTTTTGCTTGTCAACATCACAACACAGTTACTGTTCCTAAAATATGCTACATGACACAAAGTTGGGGGGTGACTTAGTTTTCATGGCATCTAGAAATCCTGTTCTTTAAACACTTTGTTCTAAAACACATTCATGTCCTGCTCTTTTAAAGTAGAGTTTATGTACACAAAAAGAAGTCTTCCTACTGCCTCAGCATAATTTCATTTTACCAAATTAATAATTTAATTAGTACATCAGCATAATTTATTTACATGCTCTCAGCTGTCAATTCAGAAACACTTTGGTTGCTACCTCAGCTGAGCCTTATGGAGTTAAACCCTCTAAGTGGCTGAAGAGAAGTGAATTTCTAGTAGTGCCAGCGTATTCTTTGTAAGCTGAAAGCTGGAACAGAAAACCTCCAAAAAACTGTCACAAAGCTTCTGTTGGGCACAGAAGGAAATAATTTCATTCTAAAGGGTTTACAACTCACTACTAAAGAAAATACTACAGTAAATGTAAAACTTTTCACATTTTGTATCAGCCTTCTCTGTAGAAGTGATGTGTTCTTGAACTGCCAGGATGCTGGTCACCCACACGATTGCAAGTTTAGATGGATATCTATATATTACACACACCAGAAGTGTGAAAAACCAGATAAAAAAGCTGTTGCTGGAACTTTCTACAGTCTCTGCTTTAAATTTCATGTTTCGAAAAGGTGCCGGGTTGGTGGCACAGAAAAACCCACTCACACACTGTTGCCTACAAAGCAGCAGTGGTACAAACTACTGACCCAAGTGCTTCGTTCCCATGCTAGCATTTTTCTTTCAATCAGTCTCTACTCTCTGGGAAATCATCTCCCTGAGTTACAATTCACTTAAGCCAGAGGGTCAAACAATTACGGTCTGGCTGGACTGGAAACATCCACCTAACAAGAATGATTACTTTAGCCAGAGGGTCTCTGGGACAGAAAACATTTTCTATACTCATGGATCTACAAATTTTTGCAGTAAAAACCATAAAATATTTATAAGCCTTTAGCTTAACAAAGGTCACAGTGCTCTTTTACAGATCATTTCTCTCATCGATGTGAAGGCAAATGGTAGGTAACTTCTTGGGAAAACACACAGGAGACAAACTAGTTTCTACTGAGATCGCTCTTCTGCCTAAATTGATACCAAATTCTCACTTAAATGACATTCCACTGCTTAAACTCTAAGTATACTTAATAGACAGATATTGGATGGTTAGCCCCTAGAGCTTAATTCTGAGATCACTTAGCTCCTCATGAGCAGGCAGCATCCTTAAACAATTCTGTTTCCATTTTCCCCTACCTATGCTCTCTTTTGTTTTATATGTGCTTTTAAATTAACAGCATCAATGGCTGCTATGCAGGGAGAGAAGATATCTGTGCCTTATTTATTCTAATTCATTTGGGCTGAGGGACTATTTTGTTTAGTTTGTTCTGTTTCCCCCAAGGCCCCTTTATGGATGCTGCTGTCGGGTCTGGCTGTGCACAGCTGGGGTTTGCATCTCCCTTGTTTGAGGCTGTCAGCTGTCTTCCGCCTTTGGATCCCAAAACTTTCATATTCTAGTTGAGTAATAGTTTGTATTTACATAACATCTGTCATTAAAAACTGAAGACCTTTTGTGATCCAGAAACACTTCTCAGTCTGCAGGCTGAAATACATCCAGCCCAGACAATATGATGATTAAGAGGTAATGCTGGAAAAGTTTAAGCAGCTGGACACTGTTTCCTACTTGGAACTCTCATATTTAAATATAAGCCCAAAAATGTTCTCAAGGATTTTATCCCTTGTGCCTTTTATTTGCCTTTTAAGTACTTAATCCACCTATATATAACTTGTACACACAGATATGCTCACTTAGGCATTCCTGCAGCCCTTTTCCTCACCAGTGACTCTGCCTCTAACCTTTGCCATCAGCACACAGGTGAAAAGGCAGCACTGACAGAATGTGCAATGCAGTATGGAATTAATCTCACTGTGACACTTTTAGCCACATCACTTCTCCAAGGAGGGCATTTGGTTTCAAACCCCACATGAAACTGGGGGACACCAAGACTAAGTAGATGAAAAAACCTGAGATATTCTACAGATGAGGTATCCTGCAATAGCACACAGTAAGCAAAGTCATAGATATTGCTGAAATGGGGACAGGAGGAGATCAGACTGTGACTTTAAAAACACATTTTAGATCACATTAGTAGTATCTAATAGATTCTAACAGAATATGGTTGATGAAAATCACTGTTATTAAATTTTTTTGCTAACTAGCATATACTTCTTACAGTAGCAGGAATTCCAGATAAATATATGAGGTACTTTCTAATTTAGACTGCTCATATTCTAGCTACAACCAGTTTCAGCTTCTGTGTGCTGGACACAGTAAAGTGTAGTTGGATTGTGGTGCCTTATTGCTGCAAAGGCTTTTTCTCAAATTGATCAGATGCATGTGAGTGATACTGAGATTCCTCCAAACCAAAACATCAAGGAAATGAACACAATCTCTTCCATAAGCTCCAAAACAAAGTTTTTAAAGGAAAACAAAAAATATTAAATGCCTGGGAATTCTTAGGATCTTTATAATAGTTTAATCCTAAAAAATGCCGCATGTCTCCTAGAAAAACATTAAGTAGGCAGAATTCCTAATGATTTCAAGAAATTTGGGGAGCACACCACTGTGCTGAACTTAAGCATCTAGAGTTCCAATCATTAACACCTGGTTTTCATTGCAGTGAAAAGAGCTGAAAGAAATACAGTTATTAAGAACTAAAGCATCAGGAATAAAACCAACTTTCTCTAGCCTGTTCTCATTTAACCAGACCACAGCCAGTAACAGGTCATGCTGCAAGACATACCTGAGAGGTCCTCGAGGGCAGGCTGGGCAGTTTTGACATAGAGAGCAGAATCCATGCTGACCCCTCCTGTGCTGGCCTCGGCTGTCATGTTCCCTTCATTGTCTGTCTGAGATCTGGAAGGCAAAACAACACAAAGATGTGCAGCCACTCTCCATCCAAAGTATCTCAAGTACAACAACAAGGCGAGTGCATCAGCCACTCTGTCCCACTCTCCAGAACAGACCAGCAGACTGATTTTACATAATTCATTAGTCCCATGTTGAATTACATCCTAGAAATGGAAACAAGCACTCAGCTGTAAAAAATAAAAAATTCATAGTTGAAGATAGGCTTCCCAGCTCATCAGACGGGGTCTTAAGACACTTGGATTTCCAGATGTATTTTAATTATCGATAACATCAATTGTTGTGGCTAATCTGATCCTCTCCAATAAAGTCTGTATTGCACAAAGATAAAGCAGGTAGCATGTGATGGCATGTTACACTCCTGCTAGGTTCCCTTCAACATCACTTGTATTTTAAAAGAAATGACTGGGCAAAACCAACTTCAAATTCCAATTTATTGTCTGGTATTACGGCTGCCAGGTAATGAAAGGTGATGTATGGATCTACTGTCAGATTTGAGTAAGATATTGGGAATCATTTCACTTTACTAATTGTGCTGTGTTTTGCTCATAGAGCCACACCAACAAGCAGCTGGAAGTTCTCCTGCCCCAAGGGTAAGTGCTGTAAAAAAGTGAAGACACAGTGGGGAATTATTATTGCAATACTCTTAATTTCACTTGACCCTTGTAGCAGGATGCTCTGCCTGGAGTGGGGGTGAAACAACTGGAACAGTGCCCTGTTTACAGAGCTGTCTGTGGTGAAAGGAGAAGGGATCTCTTGCTGGTTTTGGTGTTGAATAATGCTGAAACCAGCCTGACCCGTCAATCCCAAATCCCAGCCTCCTGACAGAGAGGTGAAGATGTGGCAGACCTGGTAAAGTACCTGATAAAGGAACCAACAGTGATACCACTGAGAAGTAAAGATGCTGAGCTGACACAGCTGGCCAGGAGACACATGACTCACACTCTATCCTATAAAATCCCAATCCCACTGTTTAGCAGCAAGGTCTTCTAACACACCCCTCCTTGGAGTGCGTGCAGGGACTCCTCCCTTGAGTGGGGACATCCTGCAGGGTGAGCAAAAGGGATCTGCCCATGGCCATTGGTATGGATGAGTAACATCAATCTCTACTGAATAATTGCTTTTGCTAACTTTAATATAATTCCTTTGATATTGCTTCAAAAATAGTGCATTATACTGTACTAGTAATCACAGCTGCCTTTACTGTGTAGTAAATAATTCTGATTGAGAACTTTTAGTCTAATCATTGTCAAAATAAATCACTTATTTTTATATAAATATATCCGGTTTGTCATCCTTAATCCTACAGGACAGTTGAGTTACATGAAGTTTAATTACACCTGTATAATCTTTTAGACATGAACAAAATTGACCAAGTCTGGGGTTAAGCCTGGATCCAGCTGTATTCAGACTCCTTTCTGAGAAGGAGTTTAGAAAGCAAGGGGGTCCTTTCTGCACCTCCTGACTCAACGGGAGGGCTTCTCTAATAAACTTTGTCTGAAGCTCCCATTCTGCCCATGACAACACTATACAAAACACAGAATAATTTCTTATGTCTTTTGCTTTAAAAAAAACCCATCAAACCCAAACAAAAAGTCTACAGGCAGCTGAAAAATACAGATTAAACAAACCTTAACTGACATCAGAAAAAACCTGAGCCTTCTACTGCAATGCACTAACAAGTGCATTTTGCAGATTCAAATAATGTCTGGATAGTAAATATAATAATGTGTTATGTGTGCCTTGCAAACCATTATGATCTGACTTTTCTCTCCTTTTAAAACTAACATGATCACAGAGTTTGGCCTTTTTTCCCTCCAATGCTGAAAAGTAAACACTGTTTTTCAATTTTCCAGCTGCCAACAGGTAGTTTCATTCCTGGTTTTGGTAAAAGGTCAAATAAATACTGTGTAGAGTTTATCAGTATGTTTAGATTATAGAAAATGTATGGATTGCATCTGCTTTTACACTTTACAGGATGGTATCTGTGTTCAGACAAAGATCAATACCAGCAATGAGAGGACATTGTAGTTATCTGATAAACTAAACAACCCATCTCCAAAAATTTCTGCTTCCCAGGTCCCCTGGCATTTTACTCTACAGGGGAGAATTCTCAAAGGGGCCAGAAGACTCAAGGGTTGCTCTTCCCATTCTGCATTCCTACACAGGCCTTTGGCACCCCTCTCCTTCAGGTTCATTCCACTGACATTCATTCTTATTAAAAAATGTGACCAACCACTTTTTATGCTACGTCTGCCAAGAGATCCGAGGCAAAAATGTGTACAGTAGAGCTGAAAAAACTAGGGGACAGGGCAACAAAGATGACCAAAGATCATGAACAGGATCTCCACAAGTAAAAACTAAAGAGGCTAGGGTACCTTAGCCTAGAAAAGACACATCTTAAGGAAGGGAAGGGGGTGATAAAGGTCTTTCAGATCATGACCAGCAAGAAGATGATGCAGACAGAGCAAACACCTGCATCCTCTTCCTGCGAAAGAGCTAAGCAATGTCAAAAAACCCTCAAGAGATGGCTGTCCAAACCAAAAATCCCACCCTCTGAGAAACTTCTTGTGTCCCAGTCATGCTGTGTCCTTAGGAATCTCCGCTACTGATTTCCCTCTTGTTACATTTCCCTCTGTACCCTCTACTGCCATTATCAAACAGAAGGTGCTTCAAACAGAAAATGGACTAGAGAGAGGTTAGCTGTCACTTCATTTGGCTGCTCTTTTGCTTACCTCAGGGTTAACACATACAACACCACAGACTTGTTGTCTGGCCTTACTTAAACTAAGGGATTTTTATTTTAATAATTTTTTTTTTTTAATTTTCAATTCCTGCTTAGAATGAGGCAGCTCCACCACTGTCAGGCACAATGAAGAGTGCGTCTTGGTGTTGCTACAACTTTCAAAGCTATGATGCGCAAAACAAACCTGATACGTGTTCCTGTACCCTTTGGAAGAGCAGCATCTGGTCAAGAAGGTGTTCAGCCATCTTTCCTGCTAGCAGGGTCAGATACAACAATAATTCCCCCTCCTGTCTATCATAACTTCTCATACACCTTAGTCTGACAGCCTTCACCATCAGTTTTGTGAAAACGCACAAATTGCCTACACTCTTAAAGCAAGAAACTTCTCCGTGATGAGGCATTTACCTTGCTGCTTCACTCCCCTGGAAGAGTGTCCACAATGACCCTTCTGGGCGCCCCGTTCCCCACAGCCCCTGGCAAGGTGTGTCCCGTACCTGTACATGAAGGGCGCGACGGTGGCGGTGTTGGGGTGGCTGTATTGCTGCTGGGGATGAGGTAGCTGCACACTCACGGTGTTGCTCCCCGTGGTGTGGGTCGTCACCGCGGGCCCGTTCACAGCCTGGCTGCTGCTGCTGCTGTGGAGGCCCCCGACGCCCTTCCCTTCGGAGGAGGCCAGGCTGGAGGAGGAGCTGGAATGACGGCTGTCCAGCTGGGACTTCTGATGCGACAGCCCCGAGCCGGCTTTCCCGCCACGGCTCCTCTCGCCTTCCTTTGCAGGAACAGGGGCACTTGAGGATTTCCCTGTGGTGTTTTTCATTCCTGGTTT
The DNA here is from genome assembly GCF_017639235.1 of Corvus kubaryi. Classification (NCBI taxonomy): domain Eukaryota; kingdom Metazoa; phylum Chordata; class Aves; order Passeriformes; family Corvidae; genus Corvus; species Corvus kubaryi. The sequence goes on from NW_024580660.1 coordinate 1,214,530, forward strand.
TGGTATTCCACTGTGCGAAGGGGCAGAGGCCTCCTTCTTGGCACTGCTCAGCTTCCCTCCTTTAGGGATAAAGCTTGCGATCTTGGAGGACTTTTTTGGCATCTCTGTTGTTGCTGTTAATGCTGTCTGTTCTTCTTTAGGTTCCTCCTTCAGGTCCAGCTTCTCGGTGATGGATGTTCTCTTTGTAATGTCTTTACTTTTATCCTTTTCTTTCTCTTTTTGTTTCTCTTTCTCCTTCTCATTACCCTTTGGAGAACTTTTCTTATTAGTCAGTGCGCGGCTGAAAGTCCTTTGTGCAATTCCCTTGAGTGCAATTTTGGGGCTGCTGGACATCGATCCTGGGTTGTTCACATTCTGATTGGTGGCATCGATTTCTTCACTCTCCTCGAAGCTGAGAAGCGTCTCCAGCTTTTCACAGCTGTTGTCCCGAGACCCCGGGCACTCCAGCGTTGTCCCTCCTGCTTTGGAACCTCCTTTGCTGTTGAAGAGTTTTAGTTTTTCCAGCATGGATTTCTGACCGTTGGGAGCTGTTTTGGCAATTTCCGAGGGTGGCTTTGGAGGTTCCACTGCTGGCTGCTTTACGGATAACATGGAAGACGTCGCTGTGTGCTTGGCACTGAGGGACTTGCTGCGCCAAGGTTTAATAGCAGAGCTGGGCTGAGGGATGGCTGAGGAGTTATTGCAAGGAACAGCACTGCCGCAGCTTTGAACTGAGGATGAGACATTTTCATTCATTCCTGTGGGCTGGGAGGCTGTGCTGTCTGCAGGCTCTGGAAAAAAAACACAGAAAACAACCCAAAAAAACAACACAGTAGTACCTGGTATTAGAGTTACTATGAGATTCTTTCTGTAATGAAACATCAAGAATTTCACACTGATAACATAAAAAAGACACATCAGTATTTTCAAAATCAGTGAAACTTAGAAAAAACAAAAACCAGTTTTATTTTCCTACCCAGCAGAACAGCAACAAGCTCCTAGTGTATAATTTACATTTACTTGCTGTTTCAAGAAAAAGAAGGAAGAAAAAGAATCTCTTCCAATTCAAACCAAAATGTGTTCTGCAATGTGTTCTCCCTTATTAAGTCCACAATACTTTTTCATTAGCAAAAACACAGCACTATTTTATAACTAAGGGTTCCCTCTGCTCTTGGCAAAATACTTGCTGTCCAAGTTCAATTCTTAGAAAAACCTCAAACATATTTAAAAATGCAGGAGTAAGGAAAAAAGTAAAACTAAAGTCCTTTCATTTATGGGGGGTGGGGGTGGTGAGATCTTCACATGCAAAGATAGAAGAAAACTCCATGTTCAAAAATAAAACCAATTGCATTCTTTTGTAAAGAACTTAAATTAAGTACCACCAATTATCCTAATCCAGCTGTGAGAGAAACCTGTGGCAGTATCTGTACAGCCCTCCCCCTGCAGAGAAAATGAATCTTTTATTTAGTTAGTTCCTCCTAATGTTATTTGTTCTTGTTAAGAAATTAGTTCCGAGCTTAAAGAGAGCTTGAAAAATCACACTCACCTACCAGTGGCCACTTCTCCTCTGAATCAGTTTCTCTTTGCAGAGTTTCCCTTCTGGAGATGTTACTCTCTCAATTATCACAAATATGTTTTCTGTTAAACTGCTCATGTTTCCAATTAAATTTTGTCATCTGTGTCTGTTCGCCTGCCCAGCAGCCTGCTGGGGATTAACGGCTCTTACCTATATTTCCCTGCTCTCTAGCACTAAAGTAAACTGTGTACAGAGCTGCATTTTTTTTAATTCAAAAATCAACAGCAGTGGAGAGCGTGCGTTCTCGGCAGCAGGAGCAGCCCTGTGAATCCAGCCCTGTAAATCACGAGCTGCTGCAGCCACACAGGGACTGTTTTACTTCACTTTCAGTTGCTCAGTGAAGATACGGCTCTGTTAACCTCCCTCCTCTGATCCAAACCAGATCTACTGAAGATTTAAGTCACATACATCTTCTTGACTTAGCACAGAATCGGGTTTCTAAGAGTATTAGAGACTCCTTAATAATAAACTCAGCCATCTCACATGGTTATGGACGAAGTGGAATAGCAGGAACTAATGATACTTTTAAAAATATTACTGAAGTCAGAAGGTTTCCAGGGCTCTTAAACAGTAACTATTAGACTGGCCGGTTTTGCTAGTCCTTTTCCTACAGCAAAGTAGCCACATGGAGCTGGAAGGAATCAGGAGCTGGATTACAGACAGAGACAGGAATCACGCTGCTTTTAAGCTTGTGCCAGCCTGCTCACTTCCAGGGCATTACTCCTGTTTCACTCTAGTACAGAAGGAAAATCAAGCCACCAAATATCCCAAACAGTGATGCCACCTTGCCCTCTTGCTGCTCTGCTCAAGCCTGCTGAATTCAACCCTATGTTTTAAGGAGGACCAGTGAAATAATGGCATAGGAATCACAGAATCATTAAGGCTGGAAAAGACAACCAAGATCAAGTCCAAGCATTAACACCGGACTGCCAAGCCCACCACTTGACCACATCCCTAAGCATCACACCTACACTTTTTTTGAGCACTTCCAGGGATTCCACCACTGTGGAAAGAGTCCCAGTGACTCCCAGTGCAAACAGCAGCAGTGACCTATCACAGTGCCCTGACACAGACACAGAGAGGAAGAAAGGTGATAACTTCTTCAGAAGCTGCCAGCAATGCTCCTCCCTCTGCTTTCAAAACCTGCACCACTGCTCTTTCTTTCATGCCTCTTACCGTACACCGCTGCTTTGTTTTTGTTTTCATTTCCTGAAGTCCTCCTTCTCATCACAGTCCACTTCCCATCCCCACACTGCACCAGGCTCCTTTTGCACACTCAGAACAAGTAAGCCTTTGTCTCAGCCTGTCTTCCACAGAAGACATCCAGCAATGGACTGAAAGCTTCATGAAAATCCCAATTGTGCACAATGTACAGTTAATTCGTATAGATTATTTTTAAAAATAGTAATAGCCCATCTCAATATTGAGATATCGTTATAGGAACTGGAGATTGACAGTACTTTCAACACTAAATTCTTAATCCACACGTCTTCTGGTATCATCACGCTAAACAAATCTCAGCACAAAGCACAGCCATGCCCAGAAATCATCAGAGCTGTCTGAGATTCATGAACATGCCTAGGATGGATTTACAACCAGGTTCCGGGAGGCACCCAGTGTACTGATCAATATGGGCAGGGAAGCCTTCACTTGCTCAGAGAAAATGGACTGGTAGGAAACAAAATGAAAATGACCAGTACTGGTTGTATCTACAAAGTAGAAGGGCTGGTTGTACACCCTGTTAGCACAACATATGCAGGCACAAAAACTCAGCTCGGGGTCTGAGCATGCAGACAAACTGAGCAGATTTAGAAAAGAAATCTGCCTTCTCAAACAGGTTCTTCACAACAGTTTGAGAACAATACAGGCAACGTGTGCGTGGTATGAACAAAGCCAGCCCGCATTCCCCAGCACTCAGAACCTACACAAAGTCACTCACCTGAGACAAGAGGGACTTGAGACACAGGTCCATAACCTGACACTGAGCTGGCTGTTATGTCACTGCACAGCAGCAGAGGCCACCACATCAAAACAGGGCTCTGACCAGCTCTACAACATTCTCTGGGAAGTGAATGGAAGGGGTTGGTTGATTTGGGACCTCAACTAACGGCCCAGATGAGTGCTCCAGTTAACAGACCTCTGGGGAAAGACTCTTAGCTTGGATCAAGTGAAACGGCTTGTTTTCCAAATCCCAAAGCATTGCTCAGAATTTATTTCCCACCAAAATCCAGAACTTTTCAATTTCTCCTTTTCCTTTTTTACTGTTTTCAGGAAATCTATTTTTTTATTTATTTATTTATTCTGTTTGGTCACTGACTAAAATATGTTTTTTTCCAGTTTATTTGTTTATAAACACAACGTTCTCTTTGTCCCAACGCCCACACACACACCCTCCTGTCTGGAAGTGAATTTTGCTTCCGTTGCCAGTGGCGTAGGATGAGTACAGTGCAGCTCCATTTACAGACACGTCAGAGAAACCAGAATTAGGACAATACTTTGACTGTAACGTTAAAAAGATATAATATTTTGCAACAGGAATGTAATTTTCAGAGTGCCAACTTAAAATCTTCCACAAAGTGAACTCTGTGAATTCTGGATGCTACGCACCTGAACTGAATGAAAAATATTCACAAAGCCTACAGTTAAGCAGCAACACTTTGGGAAAGGAAAGAAGGTACTTTCTTACACAACTGCAGTGGATTTTGATTTGTACTTGGGTCAAATACAGTGAAACTGGACACTGAACATCCTCAAGTGATTTGTTATATTGCACCATGCACAGTTAGTGTAAGAAATAAAAGGTTCACCCTAAAACACTCTCATGAAAAATTGCTCCAGCTTAAGAAAACTTCAGTTTTTCAGATTCTCTGTTTCCTCCTTATGAACAAGTGCTGGCTCTTTTACTCCTCTGGCCAAGTTTGGTAAGCAAAAGGAGTTCTGCTGCCAGAATGCAGCTTCAAATGCTGGGCTTCCTAATGAAGCAGCAACATCAATTCGTGAACACATCAGCATGCAAAGGGGAAAGTTTTATTCAGCATAGCATAGACCCTTCTTTCATGAAAAGGGGAGTAGGTTTCATGCATTCAATTAATAAGCTTATTATTTTCCATGTGTTCCTTTGTGAGGGAGATATTTTCTTTCTTCAGCAACCTGCATTAACTAAAACTGACTATAAAAGAAATGTTTTCAAACCCAAGCTACAGTCTACAATAAATAATGATCACTTTCCTCTTTTCAAAGTCAAATCTTGGCCTGAAATCTATTTTGTTCCTAGTGTTCCTGTTAAAAAAGATGTTGGTGGTCCAGTTCCAATGCCAATACACACTGTAGCATGGGTAAATCTGATTTCAGCTGCTCCTGCAAAGACTGAACTGCATCTGCAAACCCACCCGTTTGTGAAGAAGGAAAAAAAAGAATCTGAAGGCTTATGATTTAATTCTTCCACAGAAGTCTTTGAGAGCTTATGTTATAATAAGGTCAGGAGAAAATTTATGCAATTTCCCATCATTTGTCATGTTCACTCTAAGTAAGTGGACTTTGATTTGCTATAACTGAAAACTTTCAAAAGCCATCATTATAAGCATGAAAGGCAACACACAGACAAAGGATGTTCTCATAGTTACTCTCCTTAGAAGGGTCAAGAACTTAACAGCATTTTTACCCATTTTTGAATGAACAAGCTGTTATTTTTTATTTCACAGCTATGGGAAAAATAAGTTCTTATGACAAGAAATATCTTTTAGTCCAGCCCATAGATTAGATAAGAGATTTAAAAGCAAATCCACAACCAGATTCTAATTTAGGAAATAAAAGCAGCTCTGCTCTATGACATTACAGTGTCAGAACTGCAGAAACCACTGTGGCAGTTTCATCATTTCCCATCTAGAAAAATAAATGGTGAATCTTGACCCTTCCCATCCACCCACCAGAAGACTCTCCTTCAAAGCACTATACATAAAGTCCTACAGAGAAAGACTTTTTAGCTGAGCTGTTCTCTTCTTCAATAATCATTTATCAAACCCTGTAAGCATGGAAATGTCTGCGTTCCTGCCAGGAGCAGACTATAAAAATCACAAACTTTCCATAACCCAAAGCACGAGCAGGTAGAGCAGAACACTCCCAGCAAGAGTGACCTGGCACACAGTCCCTCTTCAAAATAAGCACAATTTTTGTGGCCCACAGAAATTTCCATTTCATTTCCAATGCTGATGACCAGGGAGAACTACAGCTGGCAGGAAGGGACTGGCTGAGCTACCAGCTTGGGGTGGGCATGGCCTCCACCCACAGGATGGCTGAAGCTTTCTGTTCTCTCTTCTCTTCTGGATCACAAAAAAACCAACAAAAATAATTTTTTTAAAGCAGAGATTGCCAGATAGGGAAATTCTGTACAACCTGAGAAAAGCCTGAATAGGGAACATTTTGCTTTGCTGAGGATAAAACCTCAGAATCATAGTTGGAACCACAGCTGGAAGAGACCTTAAAGATCATCTCCCTGCCAAGGACAGGGACACCTTCCACTAGACCAGGTTGCTCAGGACCTTTTCTAACTGAGCAGAATTGTTCCCTTCAACTTCTGCCCACTGATTTTCCCTTTAACGGCGATTAAATTTACTGTAACACAACACAAAAATTACCTTTACTCCGTGATATTTTTCTTCCCTTCCATCGTATCTACTTCTTCAACCCCAGTGTTGTAAACTCTGCAATTTCAACAGCAGTTCCACGCATTCACAGAAACATGTTCTACCTCTGAAAACCCGCACCAAAGCCCGTGGATATGTCAGAAACTCAACTTCCACGTTTCTGTAAAGCTGCCTTCATTCACACAGAGCTCCAGCACATGGAACAACAGTTCTGCTGTTGGCTGGTTCACTTAGCCAAGACTCATCATTTTTTGCTGAGGTGAGGGGAAATAAAACTGGAACACAGGCAGCCCCTTTTCTCATTGTCTCGCCATAACCAACTAAGACATTTGAATTCCTTGTTGTTTTTGTTTAGTTACTGTAAAATTCAAAATGCTGTCAACATGAATGTATAAGAAAGGTTGGAGGGACCTCTATTGACCACATACGAGTTAGATGATCATAAAAATAATGAAACCAAGTTTACTGTGCCATTCAAAACAAGTTGCACTCTCCATTTAATACTAGACAAATACCATTCTTGTTCATTCTTCTCCATTTCCTTCTCACTATTTGTACAATCTAATCCCCCAAGACTTCTCATAACAGACTTATTCAAAAGCATTAATGAATTCCAGGCAGGAAGCTGTTGTGGAGTCTTTCATCAGATTTTACACCTAGCTGGAGTGGACAATATGTTCAGTTAGCAGCCTTGGTCTGACACATTTCTCCTGCAGGTTATATGAAATAGGGACTATGAAAATCAGTAGTCTGAGAATTGCAGTCAGGAAATATTGTCCGTTCATACCAACACCAACTGGCAGACACATATTACAATTTATGGCGGGCTCTTCTTCCTTTCAGTTCTCTGCTGCTGGTCACAGATTCTTCAGATAGATTTGGTTATGGATGAGGAACAGGCAAAAGGCTCAGCAGAGAAGCCACAAATGGAAGGGCTCAGGGAGGCTGAATGAGGGTCCTACCCAAGGAGAAGGGGCTTCTCCAGATGTGGTAGAAACATGCTGGCACTTAGGGAAGTCTGGGATGTACACCACTGCTCTTTGCTTTGCCATGATTTAATAGCTAACCTTCGTTTCCATGGCTGTTTTTCTGGCACACTTCACCCAGCAATAAATTTAGGAGGAACTGTAAATATTTATTTTAAAAGGAAACATGTAGGCACTGCAAAGCCCATGAAATGCTGGACCAGCTCTTCAGCTGGTATAAATTAACATGGTTCCACCACCTCCAACACAGCTATGCAGATGTACACTGGGCAAGAAGCTGCTTCTCAAGGTCAAATTTGACTTCAAAGCTCAGGATTTTTATCCTCATGAACTGTACTATTAAGAACATGTCACTGGCTAATATTTTTAGGGGTTTTTTTCCTACAACTTTATTTAAATACACTTTTGGCTTGTTTTATATATTTCTAAAGCTTACACCAACTCTGTCAAAGTCCTGTGGTCTTGTAAAGCTCCACTTCAGCCATGATTAAGCCTTCAGACAGCCTTTGTGTAGGTAGAAGAGGACACATTTTTAAATGCCAGATTCATCCAGCTGAACAGTTGTAAAATTAGGCACAAATATGATTCACTGCATACTCATATCTTGTCCTATAAACATGCCATGCTGCTTGCTATTTCCTGACAGTCTTTAAGCTGTTTGATGGGCACACACCCAACATAAATATGTCACTGAGGATTTACTAAGATGAGCCAATCTTTCAAAGGCGTATTTGATTAGAAAAGTGAAAGGGTGCAAACAATACCCCAGGATATACGAGTATCTCAGCTGGCCAGAGATGAGTATTTTGTTTGACACTAATGACTCTCATAAGGGTCATCTCCTGACACAAGGCAGGAGCCTTATGTCTGAGGAATTTCTCTGCACTAATACATCTGGTAAATTGGAGAAATAAACTTGAGTCAGTAAGATTTCACTCACTGAAGAGGTGTGTGCTGAGGAAGGAGAGACTGAATGCCTAAATTTAAAAGGTCAAACCACCAGCTATGCAACTGCACCGCAGCAAAAGGAGTTGCAGCAGGATGCAGCTGCACACTTCACAGTGTGGCACTAAGGGAAAACAAACGTCACTCAGAAATGCTTTAGGAGTATCATATATGGAATCAGAGGTTTGTAGAATCATAGAAAAGAAGACAAAGAACTTCACTACTCCCTCCTGCTCAGCAGAAAAGTAAGGCATCAGGTGGAGTGCTGTGTCCAGCTCCAGCAGCCTTCTGAAAGAGACTCACAGACTGGAAAAGGGGCCAGTAGAGACCATCAAGACATAAAAGAGATTTATCACATTAAAGAGATTTATTGCAAGGAACCTGTAAGAAAAAGGATGGAGCAGTAAAGATTGCTTAGTCTAGAAGAGAAAAGGCTGAAGGAGACATTTCAGGCCTTTAAATATATGAAGACTGTTATAAACAGGACAGAGATCAAGGAAGAGCAAAAATATGACTTATTTTTAGCCACAGAGAATGGCTTTGTATGTATATTTTTAATAGCTGCTTTTAAGACCAAATGGACACTGGAAGTGATACAGTGTAAGAGATGGTCAAGTCCCTGTCATGAGACATTTCAGAACAGACTTGTGAACGCCCCTCAGGTGTAGGCGTTTTCTGCATAGGTACAGTTGATTTTCCTTCAGAGCTGGAGCACAGACTCCCCATGTTATTCACAAATGCAATTCTGCAAATACTTAGTGTGAGCTGCAAACTTGTTTAAATTTTAAACACAGTTCTTTAAACAGAGTTAAAACCAGGAGCCATATCTGCTCTGCAAAGCTATGACTCAACACGAGAAAGTACCAGGTTCCTCAGCATATCTTTCAGATTACCTCATGGTCCTTCCTTTCTCTCTTCTTGTTTTTCCTCTTGCAACACCAAATTTGTGATCACTGCACTGTATTCAAGGCAAAACAAACCACCCTGAACATTTGGTGAATACCTTCAATGTATATTATATTTAGAACACTGGACAGGGCTATTCCAGCATCTACTTTTGGTAGTGCACACAGCAGAACAACAGAAAACACCAACTACTCTGATAATGGATTTATTGAGACAAATTCTGTAAATTTATTTTACATCTGTCTGATTTACAGGGAAAACCCTTGGTCAATAAAACCAGAGCATCTCTTGAATGCCAGCACAGAGGAGCACAGAGGCAGCATCTTAAACACTAAGCAGAATATGATGCTTGCTTCATGTCTGACCTAAATGAAACACTAGTACACTTTTACAGAGTGGGATGACTGAAATTTAAGTAATTATCACATTTTCATGCTGTTGAGACAATCACATTTATTTCCCAGTGAAAATCTGAAAGTGTGGGCAAACTGGTTTCATATTTTATGGGCTTGTGCCTCTTTAAAAAAATATAAAATCTTTTCCACTTGTGCAATCCTTTTAATCTTAGTGAATTTTGCACAGTCTTATTGAGTCATCATTTCAAAAGCAAATGTTAGATTCATTCAACATTAGATCCATTTCTTAAGAAATTATTAGATTCATTTCTAAAGAAAGAGAAACCTAAAAATAATACTAAACCCAAGATGGATACGGAACAGGAGTGAAAGGAACTGTTTCAAAAAGTCGAAGAAAGGAAATTTTTTCTAAGCCTATAAGAGCACAATTTTCAGTCATGAAGAAAGTTATAGCTACCCAAAATTTTTAAATACATAAATAAATATTATTTAACTTACTGTTATCTGTTGCATGAGCCAACTGTTCCACTCTGTAAAATCACTTCCCAGCTTTCTGACATCCATATACTGTTCATCCATAAGCACAGGGATCTTTCAATCTCAGGAACTCTACTTATTTTTGCTAGTCTCCAGTGAATTGTTAAGAACTTTCTGCTGGTCCTGGTTTCCAAAACTTTCCTCTCTCCACCTCTCGCCCCAGCCTTCCCAGCAGCCTCGCAGAGCTGGGCCCAGCACCAGTCCACTGGCACAGCTAAAAACAGGTTCAGTGATGACCTGGCAGTTCGTACCAAAAGGGTCAGTGCCTTTTCAGTGTCAACTTTAGCGCAAGAGAGTCCTCAGCTGGAAATCCTCAGCTTGTAGAGAACATGGGTTAAGACACGAGGCTTAATATTTCACATTTATGTTCCACCCGTGTGCTGCTGGATCCTGCAGTGAATCACTCAGCAGGCAGCACTGTAAAAACTAACTCTTGAGGGTTTGTATGAACTCTCTCTTCCACAAGACACCAAGCACCTGAACACTTCAGGATTAGCCAGTCTTTGATTAGTAAAAGATGTAATTCAAAATATAAGATTTACTGTAACAACATGTAATAACAGAATCACGGGACAGTAGAATGGTTTGGGTTGGAAGGGATCTGAAAGATCATCCAGTTCCAATCCCCTGCCATGGGCAGGGACACCTTCCACTACACCAGTTTGCTCCAAGCCCCATCCAGCCTAGCCCTGATCACTTCCAGGTATGGGGCAGCCACAAGTAAACCTGTGCCAGGGTCTCACCGCCCGCACAGTAAAAAATTTCTTCCTAATATCTAATCTAAACCCACGCTCTGTCAGTTTAAAGTCACATCCTGTCACAAGCTGCCCTTGTCAAAGAGCCCTTTGTAAAAAGAGTCTGTTCAGCCATCCCAGTGACCTTTTGCCAGCACTAGGTCAGCTGGCTCCATGCCACAGGGATTGCATCCAGCATCCCAGCTCCCTGCTGCTACTGTCCTGATAACTATCCCTGCACCTGAAGCCATAAAAAGCCTTCTCTTTCCTATTCAGGCTGAATACTACTATAAATGGGTAGAAGAAAATTTTAAATGCTCTAAGACAAATTTCTATCGTGCTTTTTAAGTCTCAGAGCTCTTTTTTCACCACTTTTGGGTTTTTTTAGTTCTTGCACTATTACTGGGCACAAAGGCAAAATCCTGGGTTTTGTCTCTCTTTATAATTAATAATTTATGTAGAGTGAAAAAACTGTATGAGGTTAAACAGAACATTTCCAGCAAGGAAGTTTGTGCAATGCCACTTGACTATCCTGTACTTGGTACAGGAGCCAAACCCAATCATTCAGAATGCCAAATACTTCATCTCATTTTACACAAAGCTACAAAAGAGGAATTGTCCTCCATTTTAATGTGCTTAAATGAAAGATTTTTCATTCAGGAAAACTTTCCAGATCATCTATGTTCATCTTAAAGACAACAGGGCTCAGAAATTTCTGAGCCAAACTCAGAAACCTCTGTCTGAACATCAGCTCTGGGCAAATAATAGATTTTGACTCCTTATGTCTGATTTAATCTCTTCCCATAGCTAAACATCCTCACTCTTAAAATTTCTATCCCATCTGTGGTCTTAATTGGGCTAATATCAAATTCCTGAGAAATGGATACCCACACACTATCTACTGATATAAGGAAGAATTGTTATTACTATAAATATCACTACAGGTATCTTGTAGGTAATAAGGGAACCTTATAACCTTTCTTTGAGACAAAGAGCACAAATTAAACCTTTAAGTACCAAACTGCAAAGGAGGTTTTTCCAAAGCTCTATTTATGCAGAGTTCTTTCTGTTTTATCAGCATCCCTCTGTTTCAAAGACCATTTGAATACCACTGAATATCTTAGCCTTCAAGACATCACCCACAAAAACTCTGAGTTTTGATCTCCTTATGCACACTTCTCGCCTTGCTCCACATGAAGAGGAGAGTTTTTCCTCTCAATTGCTAAAGTAGCCTTTTTAAATTGAATCTGAGGGTTTGACATAATCCAAATCTGCCATTTTTAAATGACCTTAAGCAATGCTGAGTTCAAGACAAGCTCAGTATCACACAGAACGAAGCCATGGGAGTGTATTGTCATGTATTTTTATATCAATAAATCCTGATGATTTTCATCATCAGGAGTAGAAATTCCGATGGCTCAGATCCAGATTTAGGATTTTCTACTCTTTTACAAGAGGGCATTTAGAGAAATAAATATGGATTACCTAGTAAAGTTGACTTGAAGATGCTGATTTAACTCTGAAGAGCCTTTCCTGCTAAAGCTCTGGCAAGATCTGCCATGGCCTCTTGAACTGTGCCCTTGAACTTGATGCCTTGCCCTCCTGAACCTGATAAATATAACTGCCTACATATAAAGTGCACACATTTTTAGCACACATGTGGCATGTGTAACCATACACCAGTTTGCTCACTGGAGTGAGGGTGACTTGCTAACATTTTACTAACTGTAGTCAGTCCTATTTTGATAACACGAAGTGAGAAAGTTAGGACGAAAGAAATTCCTTAACTGTCCTTCAAAACGCCGTAGCATCCCTTCCTATTTCAGCAGTTTACATTTAAGAAAAGTTTTAAAAGGAAATAATATTTAAAAGTATCAAAATGTGGTAACAGTCTAGGTCACAGGAACCCTCTGGAGATAATCCTTCCAACCTTCAGCTGAAAGCAGAGCCTGAGATGAGGTTATCCAGGGCCCTGTCAAGGCAAGTCCTGAATACCTCCAGCAAGTGAAATCCCACCCCTTCTCTGGAAAAACTTCTCCAATGTTTTATTCTTCTCACAGTGAAGAATTTTATTCCTATTTCCAGACAGGATTTCCCCTAAAGGAATGTGTGCCCCTTGAACTGTCACCACACATCCTTGTGAACACAGTGACTACCCTTTACATATTAAAAGACAGTTATTAAATACACACAGTGTTCCATGTTAAAAGGGTTTACCCAAAATCTGAAAGAAATAAAATAGAAGGAGCAGGAGAGGAATACACACTTTTCTTACTCTCCTGCCCGTATGGTATATCCATACCTAAAAAAGTGAGATGTGCACAGCCAAGGTTAGCACTGAACTGGCAGGATCTGGTTTGAGAACCCTCTCATCAGACTTGTACCAAGTAAGTTTGCAAGAACACTCCTATTAAAACAGTCATTTATTTCACCTCAGTGTCTGGATCTGTATGTATGCATTCTTGGTTTTTTCCTTTTCCTAATATTATCTGTTTAAGAGAAACCTGACATCAACCTGCCTTCTTTATAAATCTGGGTAATAAACATTTTCTTTGATCTGAAATGGAAACGGGCAAAGTCTGGGAATGCTTTTTTTTCTACTGATATTTCACCTAACATTCAATCCACAGGAAAAGCATCATTTTTCCCACAGACTTCTACTGCCCTCTGTAGGATTATTTTAAATAAAATATTAGGAACAAAAGTAAAAGAAAAAAATAAAAAGCAAGCATGTAAGCCTGTCACAGTATTGGTTCTCACCAGTACTGTATCACATCATCAACGTGGTGGAGGTGACTTTTTAAGCTGATGTCTCCTACAGCTTCATAACTTCATTGATTTTATAGGCTTGACACAAGAAATAAGCAGAATATTCCAAGACAACACTATAAGACTTTTGAGACTGCAAAATGCAAACTGAGTGCCTGAAGAACAGTGAAGACAGTGGATATGTGAGGGTGTTCAGAGCTAGTCAGAAATCCCCAGCATTTTGCAGAACTGCAGGCTGCTTTCAGAGCACAGCTCAAGAGACTCTCCATTGTGTGCAAGCAGAACAGTGACACAAACTCATGAGAAAATCTACTGAACCCAAGTCCTTACTGAAGTCGTACCTTTCAATATATTTAAGTTTCATTCTTGATACTACCTGGGATGCAGTTCTGCTCCCCTCGCTATCGATAAAAAGTAGATTTATGTATTCTAAACTGCGTATGCAAATCAAATTTTGGCTATATTTTATCTGGTGATCCTACTGGACAATTAGAAGGACATGGTAATGTGGAGCTTCAAGGTAACCACTAACTAATAACTGCACACAGGCATAGAAACGCAATGTTCATTTGCCTCTCTACATTCATGAGAAAAGTTTTTGATAATTTAGATGAGTTCAGTAGTGACCTTGGAAAGTGTCCAGTGCCTTCCATGCCATAGTAGACCTGTGGTGTTCAAGAACATTAAAGGACAAGGAAGTAAACCAAAGCTATTCCTACATAAGCACGGACTAAGTAACTCTGACAATTCAGAAGAGAGCTAAAAGGCTCCAGCTGTATGAAGGGATTAGGATGACATAAAAAAACCCAAAAACCGCAAGCCTGAGTGGCTTATTTCCCCACAAAACAAAAATGCAATTAAGACTTTAATGGCATTTTTCTTTAAAAAAAGCCTGCAACACCAATTACACACATGAAAGTACCCCATCTAGAATGTAACTGCAATTATAAATGGCTAATCACTGTGACAATAAATAAAAAACCATACCACAGTGTTTTACCACTTTATGATGTGAGGAATGAGGGTCCTGAAATTCCTCTGAGTTTGGGTAAACTCCCTATAAAAAGGGAATTCTGCATATAAACTGAGGGGCTAACTCCAAAAAGCAAGTTAAAGACATCAGGCCCTAAGCTCAAAGAAGGTGCCCATGGGACTGAAGTAGGTGTCTAAGTGATCCTTACTAGAGAACACTTATCTCTTCTCCGTATCTTGAAAGTGGTGTCAGACAGCATGTGGAGACAGAGAGAAAACAAAAATACTGACAACACAAGGTCAGCTGTGGGGAAGAGAGACTTGCATCTCTTTACATGTTCCTTTGCTTTGTGTGCACCTCACATCAAACACATGCATCCATCCAAGAACCTCTTATTTTTTGCAATGGTGCAATCATTTTCAATATTACACAAATCCTTTCCCCAAGACTTTTAGGAAACCAGTGGTCTCATGAGTAACTGACTTACAGAATCTTTTGAAAAATCTAGGTTATTTATTTCCCAGTAGCTGGCTGTTCTTCCATGCTCCATTTGCTGTCCTTTTCCTTCCCAATGCATTCTGTTTCAATTAATGCACTTTCATCGCCACAAGACACAGACGATTGACTAACAAGACAATTTGCATTTGGAGGGAAAGGTCACAGATTAATAAAAGCTAAAAATTACAACCTACTTTTTGTAAGAAATGATTCAAACATAAGACACTGAAGGCCACCTTCTATCACAAAGTGACCAATCATGCCAAAAGAGGCTGATTTTTCTTTCTCCTATTTCCTTCCTCAAAAACACACAACAGAGCAGGTACTGGGTAAAGAGATGAAAACTTACCAAGCCTGGCACACAGCACAGTCATGTGAGTCTCACTTTCTTAGGCAAAACACAGGATATGGGTCAGAAAACATGAATTGTCTTAGCACTTTGACAATAAACTTTGCCTGGCAATGTTACAATTAACTTCAAAATAAGCCAAAAATTTGTCAGACCAATTGCTTTTGTTTTTCGTGGATGCAGACCAACTTTGTGTCATGATTATACTTTTAAGAAAAGTTCAAGTTCAACTTTACATAAGCTCCCTTTTTTTTTTGAAGACCATAATTTATGACTGGAAATTTTGACCAGAGCAAAATTCTGAGTAGTTAATGCAACTTATGTAGATTGTCAGTCTAAAAACCAGCCTTGTTTCCTTTAGTCATTTGTAATACTCATAGGAAGCAGCTCATCTCATGTGCTTCTTCAGCAACCAGTTTATCTTTCTCAGGAGATGAATTACAGTGAGGAATGAGGGTTCCCAGAACTGACTAAAAGCAGTTGATATTTAAGTTACTCAGTTGACAAATTATTGTTATTTCTCTGTATGCATGAGGACTTCTTTCTTTTTCTCTTTTGAAGACTAAAACCAGTACTTTACTTTCCTTATTTAGTAATCTTGGTAAACTGAGAAAAAGCTAAAATACATGGAAGCCCTCTCCTCCATGCAGCGTAACAACACACCACCCATAAGGAGTAGGGATCATCCAGACAACCAACCTATGCTTCAGGACAAGACAAATTCCACCCCACCTCTCCCCAGTCTAGTACTCACAAGAAGGACAAAGAAAGAGACTGGGGAGATATTACACAGAAAAACAAGGTTTCTACTGCTCCCACTGAAACCTGTTAGCTTGTTCTCTGAACTGAAAGCCAGACCTGGTTCAGATTTAGAGACAACTATTACATGCTGATGTTCCAGTTAAATCATTACTGTTTACACAATTTACCTTCTAACAAAGCGTGGATTTACCAAGGTAGAATACTACGAAATTGTTAGCGTATTATGCTAATACATTAATTTGTAATACTTAATACTTATAATAATTATATTATACAGAGGTGAATTTAATTTTTCTCTTATACAAAATCTGATCAGGGCGTTTCAGAATGTCCCTGGAGGATGCTGAGGATCCTCCACTGCCACCATAACTTTTTTGGGGTAACATTCCAAAATCTACCAACATGCTGTCCTAGGAGAACTAGAGAAGAAAGCCCAGAGTTTCCTGGAAAGAACCAAGCATGAGAACCACAGACAAGCTGACCCAGACCAGTGCTTTTCCCTGGAGCAAAATGCTCATTACAGTTATTAGAACTTACGCACGGCCAGCGAGGAGACTCGAGCCCGAAGGCTGCCACTGTCAAGTCACTGCAAGGAGCCTGTGCTGAAGTGCAGGGCTGGCCCATCTTTGTCAGCAGAATGACTTTAAGGATCCAGAACTCGCCCCCAGCCGGCAATTTGACCGTACCAGACTGGAGAGATGCGGTCAGTTCTCACCAGTCACATCCCCCCAGCCCCACTGGTACGTGTGGCACCACGGAGCTCAGAGCTACAAACTCAAGCTAATGAATGCTGTCAGATCACTAAATTAGTGAATGGACACAAGTCAGGAAATGTCATTCAAAAAAGCTCTGCATCACACACAGCACGGCTCTGAGTGTTTCTGAGGCCCTGCCACAGACATCATTTCACTGCAACATTTATGAAAGGTAACATGCTCCTGCCTTCAAACACAACACTAGATGGTTCTTGAAATTAGACTGAAATTGTGTAATTTTGTATCTTACAGGATCTTCCACAACAGTGATGGAAATTAAAGCAAATGGTACTATGCATCATATAAAAACTTTGGAGAAATCTTTAGTGGTCATTTTTCATTCTTGTCAAACTACTCATCAAAATGCCTTATTTCATGATTAATTCATTCCCCCTTATCTGTGCTTGAAGCAAAATGAAAAAACATGGTTCACCAGTGCCAGGACTTTTTAAAGTTATTTTTTGGAGGTACCTTCAGGCCAGCAAGTCACAACTTCAGATATATTAAAGAAGAACTATAATTTTTCAAGAAGCTCCAGCTGGGTTTGGATTGCAGATGTCATGTTTACAACATACAGCTTTGAGACAGTCTTACAACTTCTGGAGATTAACAGAAAATCCAGTTTCCTCCGAATGAAACCACTACGAAGAAAAATCAAAAATTTCTGCTTACCTTTGTCATTGCTGCTTGTTGGGGTTGGAGGGGGAAGTCCAGGCTTAGATTTGTCGTAGTTGTTAAAGCTCTGGCTGCGTCGGTTGTTGGCACTGATGGAACCACGAGCTTTGGCCTCGCTGCCCGCAGCGGACACCCTCGTGGTGGGACCTGGAAGTCTGGTGGAAGAATTACAGCATGATTAAACACAGGTAGAAAGCACTCTGGGGAAGAGTCTATGGGATACCATGCATAAGCTGAAAACAAAAGATCAACAGCACAAGTATAGACTCATAAGGGTCTTTCTGCTTCTGTAAGAACAAATCAAAGAATCATCTTAGATGAAAAGTTTATGTCAAACAAGATACAGTCTGAATTGTTTTACACCAGAAAAAAAGCCCTGAGACAAAATTAACAGTCACCTGCCATAAATCTGCTGAATCGGAAATAGTTACAGGTAAATTCAGTGGAGCAATACCACTGGCAAAAGGTTAAGAGTAAGTGAGGCACTGATGTTCTTAAACCAGACTGCCGGAGACTTCGTCACATGCCGCCCACATAAGGGCCACCCTTATTTCAGAAATAACAATGAGATGGCACCTGGCTGCCTTTTCCCTTGTAGAGAAGCACATCACATCGCTGCCCTGGCAGCTACAAAGCTCAGCAGCCAAGCCCAGCAAAACTTTTACTTGGTTTAATTACTTAAGCCTATATAAATCACACAAAGCTTCAGTACCCTCTCCTAGAGTAACCACATTATCAGTGAGCTGGTATAAGCCTCTGGTTTAAACTGGGCATCTGTCTCCTCCAGCATTTTCTTACCATAGCCTGTATTTACCAGATTTAGCTGATTAACTAGGAAAAAAAATGCAGTTATTTTGGAGTAAGTACACAAGCTTTTATGCTTTTCAGGCAAAAAGGAAGGTGGAAGACTTCTCTAAAAAGCCCAAGAGAATCAGGAAAGCCACTGGCATCACATCTCAGAACACTTCAAAGCCAACATTCACACACAGATCTTTTTAAAGCTTCTCTATATAAAATACAAAAATATATTTAAATAACTTGTGTCAATAATAAGATAAAAGGAAGAAGTCCCAGTTGTCAGAGAGAGTGGGGATGACCAAATCACCGCTGTGCCTCTGAGAGAAGGAAGAGAAGCCAGGAAGGAACCTGGCAGGGCTTCCTAAATAAACTGACTTCTCCAAGACTAGTGAAGAAATAGAAAATATGAAAAAAAACATGAAGAAAAAGCCAAAATGTCAGAAGCTGCATGCACATGCTTTCAAAGCTCAGAAGAGTCTAAGACACAAGGGCATCATTCAAATACAAACCCAAAAATTAATTTACAAGCTCAAACCACCACAGATTCAGCACAGCACATCATGGTTCTGAGGTTGACTTTTAGACAAGTCTCTCAAATTATCCAGCTTTTTCCAGCACTGGGGAGTGCTAAAAAGTTGTCCATACTCATCATTGCAGCAAGGGACCCATGAGAAAACCCCAGAGAGGCTCCATCCACTGTAGAGGAGACCACAGGGGAAGAAGCTGAGGGCAACCAGTGACTAAAACTGTTTGAGAACTTGAAAGTCACCAGGACAAGGAAGTTCATAAAAAGTTCATTTTGTTTGACAGGAAATGAGCTAGGTTTTCTACAAGGTACCTCAGGCCAAAGTTTTTACCCAGTTTTGAAACACTGAGTATGGGGCACCCACCCCAGAATGGCTCCCCAGAGGGCTCCAGTATGGGAGGGGAGTTTCCCAGTAGTAGGGAAGGGACAATCTCCCTGTACTGCTGGATAAAAAAAGGCTCCCCACACATATCCACACAGGTTTTGCAAAGCTGTCACATTTTAAAGTAAATAAAGCTCCTCAAACCATGTGACCACTTAAGAAGTGACAAGTTTTCCATTTGAATCAGTATTACCAGTGCCAATAAAAACACAAGAATAAAAAACCTATGTGCTAAAAACACTCTTGAAGATACCCTTTCTCTTAGACTTTTTTTTCTCCCCACTGTATTTTAATTAACTGGTTTAAGCCCCTGCTTTTGCTATTAGGTCAAGATACTTCACAGCAGTGCCTGTGAAATCTAAGGAAAAAAATCAGGTTCAGGGAGACACTTCTCTGGGTTCTTGCTATTTGGAGAGAAGGTACTGAGCTTGGAGAACACTCTCTTTAACTACTCCTCAGCACCTCTGTTAAGCAAATATGAGCTGTCAAGCCATAATTATGATCAAGGAAGAACATGAAAAGGAAACTTGGAACTTTTTAACAGGGATTATTCTGCAGAGATTCACTGTTACCATAAAAGAAATAAGATGCAGGAAATAAATCCAAATTATACAGCAAAAAAAACAATCTATACGTACTGAATAAAGATCATAAGCTATAGTTCACAAGCTTAGCAAAAATGATATGGTATAATTTACCAATGTAAAACTATATTCTAGTCAAACATTTGAATATATTATAATAGTAAAATAAACAAGATTAATAACCAGATTAATAACCACAGCAACCCTCACAATCACTGAGATGAGATGGTCAGATGAGCTGGCATGCAAGTCATGCTGGGATCCAGGGAAAAAACAAATACCTAAGAATCACTTCCAGGGAGATTACAAGTGCTGAGTGTGAGAGCACTGGGAACAGCAGGGGCTCTGATGAGCCAGAGCTCATCGTGCAGATGATACTCTCCCCTCTAGCTGAGACACTGGCCTGATGCAGCTCAGATGGGGGATGGAGCTAGATGATCTTTAAGGTCACTTCTACGATTCTGTGATTTCAATAGTACAGATCAAAATATAATTGATACAGCGGGGAAAGAACTCCCAGAACCATGTTTTGTTCTCAAAAGCAAAAGCTCCTAAGAACAAGAAAATCAAATTATTTCCCTGTGGGCCAAAACGCATTCCACACCTCAAAAAAAAAAGAGAAAAAAAATTAAATCCATCTAAAACTTCCACATTTCAGCCTCTTGTAAAGGCCTATTTACAAAGTGCTTTCAACAGGAACCCTAAACATGCACCCAGAAATATTGCAGAAGGATTATTCATGCTTTGCAGAAGATGAAGAAATGCTAACCTAGAAGACCTTTTCTGACCAAGAGTGAATCGGATGATTTTGCTTTGAGATGAGTCCCTGGGAGATGCACTGTGACAGGAAAGAAAAAGCGGAAGAGAACATTGAACAAAGAAACTTTTTTTTTTTTCCCTTAATCCACTGAACGTAGTGACTGGTTTTAGGGAGAAAAGGCTTTTTTATTAATTTCACAGGAATATAATGCTTCTTGCCCAAGTATGACTTCAGGTCAAAACCACTACAATCTGATATTAATTAATTTTTACAGAGTAATGAACATGCAAATCTGCATGCAACCCCCAATCCTATTCCTCTTTTCCTTCTCAATCCTTTATTACATATATTTTCTGTAGAATCTGAGCAATTTGACTTTCGTACATACTAAGAAAACATGACACTGAAGATCTTCAGGATATATCTATTTTTCAATTATTTGAAAGCCAGCTCAATCTACATAATGGACTAAAAATATCAAAACAGTGTTCAGCATCTCAGCATGTTTTTGACAGAAAAGTTGCAGAAATCTCTTCAAACACATCTTTGGTTTAAAGTAATTATTTCCTGTACAAGCTTATACATGCTGTAGCAACACTATGTTTTTCAATTATACAAAACTATTGTTTACACCCAAATGAGCATAATTTGTGAAGAAAGACATAAAAGCCAAACCCAAATAACCTCTGAGTAGTGTCACTTCGAAGGCTTCAGTTAAACTGTTTATATCCCTCATAAGGCAGCACTTAAGCCAGTGTTCACCTCAATGTGTGTTAACACAAACAAGCCTCAATTTGAGATATTTGAAAATAAAAAAGCCTTCCTACTTTAGTAACTGCAAATATGATTTCTGCTTTTAATTCTGCTTCTTATCCCCAATAAACTCTCCCTGTTTTAGCAGGGGAAGGGTAAGACCAGTAGAAGGATGCACATGCATTTACTGTGGTACTGCCTCAGAAACTGCTTTTATTCCAACCTGGACAGAGCACTCCTAGTATTAAAAACATTCAAGGAATAAAACCCCTTTCTATTCATCTGTACTCTGATCTAGGAGTGCCAACAAACACCAACTAAGAAAATTATTTTTCATGTAAAGCCAGCAGCATATTATTTTCGACCAAAAAGTCTAGATTTGATTTTGATTGCTGCCAGGTGTTATGAGCTCTATTTGTTTTACCCCTGTCAGAGTAACCCTTCCCTACAGTGGAAGGTAACCCTTCCATTTCTTAGTGGGGACTGAAACTCTTGTAATCTGAGAACTGAAGTTCGTTTTCATATGCCTAAAATGTGTGTTTTCTAAGGGAAACAATGTGCATGCTTTGTGAGTAGAAAGAAGCAAAAAGGAATAGTGAGAAAAACATCCTTTTAAAATCCTGTGGCTACTTGGTCCAGCAGGGATGCTACACCCATGGGGCTGCAGATTTCCAGCACTGAGAATGTATTTAAACACACATTTTGATTTCCAAAGGCATGAAGTCAATTGCTACCCAGCATTCCATTCCCAACACACTTTATTCTAGAGCAGAATGAAGGAAAGGAGCTCCTTTGGCTTTTTAAGACCTTCAATGAGAAGCAAAAAAAAAAGAGATAAATAATGAAAAAAGAACAGCTTTAGGAGATTTTCCCACCTGGACTGCATTTCTGGTTGTGCTTTGAACTGATGCTGCAGAGCTTGTGGGGGCTGTTGGCACGGAGTGTGGAGCGGAGCTGGCACCTGCTGCTGCGGGACCCCCACCTGGCACTGGGACGGAGGCCCTGCTTGCTGGGACGGATGGTGGTGGGGCTGCTGCTGCTGCTGCTGCTTGTATCGAGACAGGCTGAAGAAGAGGCCCAGGATGGCCTTTAGATTCCCATTCCTGATTTCTGCAAGGCAAAGTTGAGAAGTCACTCGTCAGCCATCAGTGGGGTTTTTTTCTCCGACAGTGCAGTGGGTCAGCCACTGCAACCCCAGAACACTGTCTGAACTGAGCTCCTTTGGAGCTTATCCTTTAGGATAAGTTTCTTTCTGCACATCTAATTGGCACTACAGTTGACTGCCAGTGAGCACCAAGGACAAGTAAATAACTAATCTCTTCCCCGCGGTGACTGAGCAATATATCACATTTCTGTTGCAGTCAGTGTTAATGCCAGCATGCTTAAAAAGCAAGTCCCTGTAAAACTTTCCTTCAAACTAAAGTAGCTAAAAACCCCAAAACAGAACCCCCCCAACAACAATTGTATTAAGGAGAACACACTGGAAATGATTTCTCAGGCCTAAACTTGCACAAGGAGGAAACTAGTCTGGTCTCACACATATTTCTGGAATATCAGACTAATCGTTTCCACAAAGAAAATTTGATAAAAGTTTTGCACTAGCAAATATGGTTATTGGGTGACCTAGCTGTATTCAAACAGCTTTGATACTATCACAAGCCAGTAAGCGATGAACACCCAATGCACCTAAAGATAGCTTGACAGCAAATGTATAACCTTTTAAATTCCTAAATGTCATCCTGTTCTTCTGTGCAATATCAAATGCAAAAATGTAAAAGCAAACAGAAATACAAAGCAGAAGAGGTGTATCAGACCATGCACTTAACCACCGTATTATACTTAATACGCAAAAGGGCAAATTCTTCCTTGCACACAACTTTAATGTGCTGTGACTTAATTATTGAGCATGTTTTATTTCCTAAATTTAACAAGTGAATTTAAAAAGCTACATCAAACAGCTGAACTTTTGCCAGTGTTGTACAGATCACTTGAACTAATACAGTTCACTGCTGCCCTGTGAGAGAGAAAGAAGAAAAGGACATGTGGCAAGACAGGGGCAAGCACGAAGTCAAGAACCAAAATTTTCATTTCTGTTCCCAGGTCTGGCTGAAAGGTTGCTCTGAGTTTGTGATGGGCCCCACTCCATCCTTTACTCCCTCTTCCAGCCACGTTTCTGCTCACATTGCACATCTTTGCTGTATAAACAAACTTCTGCTCCTAATCCTAAACAAATCTGAGGCTCATGGTTCAAAGCTGTTGTTCCCCTTTCTGCACCAGCTTCCAGCTTTGGTCTCCTTGTCTACCTGCACCTCAGTCTACTTTCCTTTCCCAGCCACTAATACAATTTACTTTCTTTCTTAAATTTGTCTCAGCCCATGCCCATGTCCTCAGAGAATATTAGAACTTCTCTAAGTGGCCCTGGTCATCACCCAGACTCGGGATATTCCTTTCCTCTCATACGTCTTGACTCAGTTTCCCTACCCATTTTTTCCTCCCTGCAGCCTGGCCCCTCCATCAGTGCTGTCTCCCACCACTGACCCCCCATTCCCTTGTTTAAAGGATTATCATTCCCAGGGCCCTTCAGCAGACATTTTCAGTCTTCCTTTGTTTTCTTGGCCAATTTTAGTCTCTTCCTAAACAATGGGTTCCCAATTAATCCTGCCTGTTTTGTCTTTCCCTAGCCCATTCCTGCTCCCATGCAGTGCTATGCACAAACCCACCCTTCCCTCACTGCACCAGGTAGGTTCCTTCTCTAATCCGCAGGTTCTCTTCAATAATCTGTGTTTATCTTGGGAGGACAAGGATGGAAGTAGACAATAAAGTAAAAGAGACACAAAATACAGCAGAACACAGAAACAAGGATTTCCTTATCTCCAGTAAAGAACTCAAATTACTCACAGAACTGTAAGGAAAGTAGCATTTAATCACAGGTTGAAGCATAACTAAACAGACCCAGAGGCACTGGGAAGCTTAACTGCACAAATACAGGCCAGAAGATAAAAGAAATTACCATGGGCTTGCTTGTTTAAATTTAGCAAAGCTATATGCAACTGGAAACTGATTTCCATGTGAAGTGAGAGGCAATTATAACAACAACCCACCTACGACCTGCTGCTTTCTATGGCTGCCTGTTTTCTGCTGTGTTTATCAGAAGAGCAACCTGCTTTTGACCAAATAAAGATAATCAAAAGAAAACTTCTAGTGAGTTAAAGGAGTCTCCTTCCCTCTGGATTTGAAGCAAAACATTTTAAATCAGACTTTCAGAGGTACCTCTGTTTCTTTTATCTTAAAAACTGAGGTTAATTCTGGCAGTTCTACTCTGCACTTCATACAAAAGGAGTATTTCAAAGAGTCCTTCAGCCTCACTGCACTCTGCACATCGGCAGAGTCTCAAATGCTTCCTGCTTCAAGTCCTCTCCAGTCCATGGTCAGCTCCAGTATCACATTAACTCAGATAAGGACAAGTATGTCACCCACCCATTCTAAATGTGGAGCCAAAAATTACTGTCCTGGATATTGGGAACAAACACTCCAGACACTTGAGAGGAAACTGGAATTTGGTTTTCACAGGAAACCCCACAAATCTACTCTTTGGAGATTTCCACCCTGAGATATCTCTGTTGGTGCCTCTTTCCCCTACACCACTGTTCCATGATGTCTTCAGCTGATCATTATCCAGCTCACCTGTCACCCAGAGGAGGTGCAGCTGCTTATCTGTGACATCAATTTGAGTTTCTACTGCACATTTATGTCCTCCACAATCTCGGCAGCAAGGAGATACTGTGTGAAGGAGAGCAAGTTTTGTTGGGCAGCTGCAATTCCAGGAGTCTAAAACCTGGCTTGGTGTGGAGACAAGTCTAAGAGCAGGGGTATCGAAAGACAGCTCAAAGAATGCACAATAAAAAATTGCAGCAAGAAGTGAAAAGGTCTGCAGCTCTCCACAGTTTTCTTTAGTAACTACAAATGGAGGTTTTAGATCTTTGATAAGGGGATGCCTTTTTGCCTCCACATTTCTGGGGAAAGCGCCTGCTTCTAGCACAGCATGGTCATCATCAGTGATGGCAGATCCTCAGCATCTCCATGGCATAAATCCATAAAAACAGACTCTCTGTAAGTGGCACGCACATATCAAAGCAGGATTTTTCAACACTGGAAGGGTATGACACACGCAGTCCCAAATTATTTCAACATTTAGGAGTCATCCAAATTCCCTTTTTGAATCATTAACTTCCCTCCACACTGAAGCTGCCCTATTGAAAAATACGTGCTCTTAACAAACCCAGGAGATTTCAGTGATTATTCCCGTTTGGAAGCAATCACAACCTTTTCCTTCCTCCTAGATGAGGACCTGCCAGTGAAGTAAATAAAGTTATTTGCAGCTGACCTAGCAGGTCTTGGCAACTTGCACAGAGACGCTGGCTCTTTGGTAACAACATTCCTCACTTTAAACCATTCTGTGTTCCTCAACTCAGTTTCGGAGTGACTAGAAAGAGAAATTTACTGTTGCACTCAAGCCTTTTAACTTATTTTATAAAAATATATTCATTCCCTCCCTCTCTCTAGTTGCCATTCTCTTCCTTCAATGTTAGTGGTGGAGCCAGACAATGTTCTCATTTATATGCTGGCAGCAAATATTACCGGTCCCTTCTTAGCTTCCGTGTGATTTAATACACTAATTCCTAGATAGTGTAAAAGAAAGGGAGAAATCCCAAATCAGTGAGGCCATGGGATAACATGTATCCTGCTGGGCCTGACTTGTGACTTGGCAGGAGAGCCCTGAGCATTAATCATGCTGTCCCTTCCCCAGCGTGAGCAACACGACACTGCCAACTTTGTACACCCAGGCGGTTTTCTCGTCACTGATCTGCGATTTCACTTAGATTTTACCTTCTATCACGACAGGTAAATAATGTGAAATGTATTTTTACAATATTTCCATGCTAAGGTCAAAATTGGCTTTTACAACTGACTCAGCTGCATTTTCTTTTTAATAATTTCCTGGCAAACAAACTTTCTGCTGTTTGAAGTTTTGAAAGCTCATGCTTTCTTTTCTTGACATGAGAATCCTTCAGATTGTAACTGAGCAATTGAGGCATATAATGCTGGCACCACTCAGGCAGAGCATAGTAAAGCTTCTCTTTGGAGGAAAACACTTATTGCTGTTCTAACCCAGCCTAAGAATGCACCTAACACTCAGCCTCCTCTTCTACTTGTTGTGCTTTATTCAGGTTAGAACAGTGCATTCTAAGTATCTGCTATTTTGCTGCAGCCTCCTGCTCCAAACTAAGTTTGTGAAGAGACTCAGTCATCAAATGTAACTTTGAAGTCTCACCTGATGCAACACATTCAATTATTTGCTCTGTAAAGCACTGATGGAGATGTCATATAATATATTCAGCTACTGAACCCACCTGCTTTTCCAGCATATTTAAATGAAAATACAAGTGAAAGCTGGTGCTGAGGATGACAGAAATCTGTTTGATCTCTTAATAAGATAATAGCTATACAGCTTCTGAGCCAACAGGTACCACAGATCCTGGCAGATATGCACTGGCATAAGGGAATAGAGTAAACCTAGTTTGGTTTCAGAAAAATTCTGATGCCCTTAAAAAGCAGAGTGATTAATTACAAGTCAAAAAGTCTTTTTGTTTTGGCACAAAACATTTGGATTTGATTGTTTTGTGCACGTGGAAATGAGAAAAATCTTTAAAATGAGAAGAAAGTAGGATTGTTATTCAGTTAAGAGAGTAACTGAAGAACAAGGAAATAAATTTTTCTCTCAAAAGGCAAACAACTGACAGCAGTTCACTTATATCTGTAAAATACACACTGATCAATATGCAAATTATAGAACTGAGGTAAGAAACTTCTGGTTTTAAGCAGAAAGTAAAGAAGTGACTGAATTCTCATTTGGTCTCATTGATTATTGTTACAAGTCAGCTGTGTAGAAATTAGATATGTATTTTATCTACCTTTCACACTGAGATAGGGAAAAAAAGAAGTAAAGATTGTCAGAATTTTAAATTAACCTTATTAATCTCCATTACACTCGATGTTCTAGTTGCAATCACAGGTAGTAATTCAGGTTCCTCATTTAACATGAAATCTTAAAAAACCAATGGACTCACCTTCTGCTGACAACCCCTGGATGTTAATCCCCTTAGCAGCCAAGAAACTCAGGCATGCATCTATGTTTTCAATCTGTTCAAGAACAAACAAACAAACAAAAAAATTAAAAAAAAAAAAGGTGACACAAAAAGCAAATGCATTGTAATAATGATTCACTACCATCATCCACCACCCCTGACTGCACTCAGACTTTGCATCCCATAAAAAGTCCCTTTGCTCACGATGTGGAAACCATAGCATGAAACCCTCTCAGTTACTGAGGTCCTAAATGGATTATTCCATTGATTATAAACTGATTCTTCCATGGGTCAGGGCTTTCTGTTATTTGCATTTGCATGAAGCAGGTTGGTTCATGCCCCAACCACCACAGGCAATCACTGCATTTCTTACTAGAGGGTCAAGGATGTTCTGCGCCAGGAACCGAAACCTACAACAAGTATAACAAACATGAAACTGAAAATAAACATGGAGGCCATTTGTTTGAGGAGGCAGATTGCCACTTGCTCTGAAGTTGACAGCTGGCAAAAGTTTCCAGCCACGCCAACAGTTGAATATAAAAGCTGTAACTGGAACCCCCAGCCGGAATGTGAAACACGCTCCCCCACGGCATTCCCCACGAGTCAGAAACACCAGGCCACTCTGGTCACTCACTGAGTCCTGTCCCTCACACAGATGGTACAATGGAAACAAGTTTCATGGGATAAAATGAATTTTCACCAGGTAGGCACTTGTGCACAACAGGTCTGGCTGTCAGTTGCTACACACAGCTCTGGTTGCTATACACAGACTGGACCTAAACCCTACCTAAGAAAGTGGACTCCAGAGAGGCTGGATGAGTCAGGAATGTTTTCCACTCTATCTCAGCACTACAATGGGGATCTTGCAGTAGCCTCACACCTAATTTGCCACCAAGCTCCCACTGAAGCTCTGCTGTCATAACCACAAGATGCAGAGAAATGCCAGCCCCCACCTTGGACCAAAGCACTTCCATGCAAAAGCCTAAGCTTGGACACCTCTGCAAGGAACAACATTTTAGGAAATACCATGTTTTGTGTGTGGTTACACAAAAAACTTTTGGATTATACTGTTGAGCAACTTTTTTATTTAACCATGGTAATCAGCAAGTGATAAAATAGAGTCTTTGTGCTTGAACATCTCTCAAACATTGATTTAATAATTCCTGAAACATTGCAACCAAAAACTGCATCCACTGTATGCATAAGGAAGGAGACAGACACCAAGCCCCACACTTGGTCTCACGTAACAACCTTTATTCTGTGAAGTGTGGAGACATCAAAAGGAAACATGAAAATCCAGCTGCCCTGTAAGCTCCTGCCTGCCCTCAAAAAAATACACAAGTGAGAGCTAAGGCAGCATTTTAGAACCTGAGCTCCCAGCAACAGACCTGAGCTCCCTGTCCTGCTCAAAGTAATAAAAAAGGACCAGGGAAGCTGCCAGGAAACCTCCCACATGGATTTCTCTCAGGGTACATTAATTTATTGTCTATAACTATAACAATAAAAACATTTTCTTCTATCGGGG
>NW_024580660.1:1243546-1355047 GCF_017639235.1 Corvus kubaryi
ATCCCCCCCCCCCCCCCCCCCCCACCCCCCCCCGCTCCCCCGCCCCCCCCCCCCCGCCCGGCCCCCCCCCCGGCGGTGTGAAGTTATTGGCATTGCTGAACTGTGATTTCAACAATTAGAAACACTTTTATCAACCTCATTATATTTTGAGATATAATATAAAGTACACAAAGTATATAGTACACTTTGAGTAAATGATATACTCCAAAATCCAGAGAGGTACCAAAATACATTTCCTGTACTGCTCAGACCTTAAAGCTTGGAGCAGGGTGCAGTTCAAAGGTTCATTTATCCACAGTTCAGTATGATCCAACAGTCAATTGATCCATTTCCTTCTTCAGTACTCAACCACCCTTTCAAGTTTTCAACATGGCTCTTTTATTGAGGTGATTTGGGACTTGGCCAGAAAACCAAAGTTCACCTTTTCAAGAATAAACACCACATAAAAGGATCAATCCATTCCTACTACCTGCACTTAACAAGCTGCATCATTCCAAGAACATTTCCAGACTTCCCCAGCTGTGAGCAGATGTCTCCTCTCCCAATAAGCAGGTTAGTGACTACGATAAGCAATATCTCATCCCCACTCCAAATCTGCAGCTCTCTCAGTCCTGCTCTGCTTGCTTCTCTTCCCAGGCCCCTCATCTTTGCATAAACTCTCTTTTAGGACAGAGTGAGCACAGCATTAAGATTTACATCTGGGTAGTGAGTTCCTCATCCATGTCCTCTTTCTTGGTGCTATATAGCAGTCTTTACTGATGTCCTAATCTCATCCTATTCAGATTCAAGGAGTCCCGCCTTTAAAATCATTCCATTTCTCCTATGGGATAACCCCCCAGTTTTTCTGAGCACTGTAGCCACTGAATTAAGATACAGCACTCCCGTCCCCAGACTGATGGATGACCCTCCCTCACAGGTCTGTATCTGGACCACAGGCTGAGCAACCTGGAACCTCACTGCCACATGAAAGGTCAGATGGGCTGCCTTGCCAAGCCAGTGGTAATGCCCTGCTAAAAGCTGTGAGAAACAGGGGCTCTTGGGTACTGTACTGGTATGGAAAATACCCTAATTCCATCAGGCATGATGAAAAAAAGTGGGAGTAACAGGGATGTGCAAAAGTAAACCCTTTATATTCAGAAAACAAAGAACTAGGATAAGATCCTGTGGGGATGTACAGCACTGCACATATGAGGAATTCACTAAAAGAATGAAACTGAAAGATATAAAGGCATCAATAACTGATAAGATTTACACAGTATCTGTGATATTAACAATGTTACATGGCAGCATGGCAGGAATGTGAGGAATTAGTTGATTTTGAAGGAAAAACTGAGCTTGAAAAAGAAAACAGAAAGAGATTAGAGAAAATCCAAGAAGAAAGTGAAACACTGAATGAAGGATTATAGCTAAAGCGATTAAAATTTAGTGTTGGTAAGAATTCAAGGTCCTTCCCACACAACAACTGCTGGCCTGAGTCAAGAACCCTGTTCTTGGCTGAATCAGTCTAATGCCTCAGAAACCACGCTGCTTGTTTGACGAGGTGAGTTCCCAACAATGCAACGTGTCATGAATTTCACTCACAAAAGCTCCAAGGAAGGATTCTGCCTCTGGCCCCTGCTGTATCAACTATTAATGATATGAAAATCTTGTTTTATGGAGAAAGATGCCCCCAGTGCAGGCAGGGCTGGAGATAACAAGCTCTTCTGAAGCAGCAGTGTGGTAGGTAGACCATTTAGATGTGTGTAGGATAGAGGTGAAGTTTCTGGACAGATCTCAGCTAGATGGTAGGAAAAAAATTTTTCCCTGTGAGAGTGGTGAGGCCCTGGCACAGAGAGCTGTGGCTGCCCCTGGATCCCTGGAAATGTTCAAGGCCAGGTTGGATGGGGCTTGGAGCAACCTGGGATAGTGGAAGGTGTCCCTGTCCATGGCAGGGAATTGGAATGAGATGGTCCATAAAGTCCCTTCCAACCCAAACCATTCTATGATTCTCAGCAAAACCCCAATGACTCTACATCCTGGTGACTTCCAACACAAAGTACAGTTGCCTCCTTGTAATTACAGCATTCAGCAGCAAATCATCACCCAGACTCTGTGGGCCCTTCTTTTGCCAAGTCCACATATTGCTTAAACATTTAAGCAGATGTGAAAGGACTGGATTTGCCAAAGGGGAGTGGATATTTTCTGTTTCACTATGAGCTACAATTGTTTTTTGGCTGACAATTCTGATTTCTCACTTGCTTTGTTTAACACAGCAAAAGCAAAGCAGGAAAGATGGCAGCTGGATGCTCTCATTTCCTGCCTATCCAAAACAGGGGAAAGCTGTGCAAAAGAAGGAAAACCAAGCACAGCCATCCACAGTGATTATCTCACTCGGAAACATTACCAGGAGTATCCAAAACTGAGCCTTTTTAAACTTCCTGGCCAAAATCATCAAATGACTTTACAATTTTAGACTGCCACATTTAAACTATTTCAGGCGTAATCAACTATCAACATGTGCTGTCAGTCCCACATCATTGTATGACAGGTATTTATTCTGAGATGTCCCTAAATGCCAACTGAGGACTGCTGAGCCCACACCAGAGGGGCTGCCAGCCTCCAGGGCTCTTCCTCCTCCTCTCTTTTAATTAGGAGATTATGAGAAAAAAACCCCCAACAGCCCCGCAGAATTAAATTTCTGTTGAGACATAAGATATCAAGTGTCATCACTCCCATTCTCATACTCAGAGAGGGAAAAGCTACCAGAAAACTTCCTCTTAATATGAATAACGTGACAAGATGGGAGCAGAAGGCATCATGGCTAAGTATTGTACGTGGAGAACTGTCCAAGACCAGATCATCACACAAGTCTTTGTTCTTGTCATATAGCAGCAATTTCAATTCCTATTCTTGCCAGTGCTAGAGAGAAAACATGCCCTGGCCTGTAAGAGCAGAACAGGATATGCCAGAAACAAATAAAAAAAACCCCAAACCCAAAATATCCCCACCCTGTAGCCCATAAATGGAGACCCACAGGTGGGCACTGACGTGTGTTGAACATTGACTATGTCAGACAAAAACCTGAATATGGAAACTGCCTCCAGCCAAAGCTGTCTGTCCAAGTCAAACACACAAGGCAAAGGATAACCAGTGCTGCCCTTGTCACAGACACGGATGTTTTTCTCAAACAAAAACCAGAATTAAACTTGTTGTAGGGTTCGTCACTTACAAACCAGGGAAGTTTCTCACACTGTGATGCAAGACCTCTGCTCCCAACTTTTACAGCGATAAATGGGGAGTTTTTATGAGCTTACCCAGAAAACCCACTTCTTATACTGAAACCAGTGCTCTCCATTGAACTTGTGGCTCAATGTTATGTGTAGGACATTAATTTTCAGAAGAAAAAAGACTGAATTCATATGAAAGTTTTTAAAGCCTCACAAACCTTTATGCAATATTTCAGCAGACTTCACATACAGTGCAGAAGCAAGGAAATAGCCTAACACAAGCTGTTTCTTAGGACAAAATCTATTCCTTGACTGTATTTTTGAATAGTCTTTTACCCTCATATTTTTATATCCTAAAGTTTAGAAAGAGCCTTAAAATCTTAAGTCATTACATTGGGAATCCTTAGAACCCTGGAGTTTTGGGGGAGGAAGGGCTCTCCATTCCAATAATACCTCATTTGCTCTATTTCCTAAACATACTTATATATAAAAAATACCAAAGCAGAACTGCAAATTCCATTTGTCCCAGAAGGATATAAATACTAAATCTTATGGCTCTGTTTAAAATAAATCTTCATTAGTAGTTATCCCAATCAAAATGTATCTTTTTAAAAAGAAAATAATGTGTCACTCCCCCAGTGTTCATCTGCTGCTCCTGACTGCTTGGATAAAAATGTCTCCCAAAATTAAGTTTCAGGCTTTTGACAGAACTTGGTGGGCACCTTCGAAATAGAATAAAAGATGTAACATAAGGGCAAATTAAGCTAATCCATATTCTGAAGCCAGGTTGTGACAGATCTACCCACAGAAACAACAATCTGTTCAAATGTACATGAAGAGTTGACTCTTCTCTTAAAATTGCCTTACTTTGGCTTTTTTAAAAACGAGGAAAGTTTGGGCACTAGTCCAAGGCTGGAGAACCAGCCTAAGCCTCATCTCGTGCATCCTCTTCTCTCTGACCCCAGTAAAACCTTTGCTATCCTGTGTTTCCAGCTCTTCCTGCAGAAATAATGGGACAAATATTCAACATTCACTCCCAACAGTGTGAATAGAAATGAGGGCAGCAAAGCCCCACAGAGAAAACTGTGATTCACACTGCCCAAAATTTCTAATGACAACAAAGAGCATCCAAGGGGCACACTTGTATTGTGAATGGATTCAGGCTGTCCAGGGCAACTCCCAAGGTTTGCCAAAGCTGATCTGCTCAGGGAGGGGTACATGGAGGGTTGTAGAAATGTTCCTGCTTTATTCAGCTTTTCAGGTTTCTTTCAGGTTGGTTTTTTTTCAGGTTTATTTATTTAAAACAGAAACTTTCCCATAGGGAAAAACAAAAGTAAAGAGCAATTTCTTTGAAAAATATCCCTGGAAATATTATTTTTGGATTAGCTCTTCAGGATCAGACCTTTGAAAAGTTAAAGTGGATAATTTGTGAATAATTTGAAATCTTGAGATGTTCTAAATGATGATTAAGCAACAACAAGCTTAACTTTGCAAAACAAGTATCAACAAAGAATCCTGCCTCTGGAGAATCATTAATTTAGGATACAGACTAAATGCTCTTGACAAGATTTTAGCACATACCACAGTAACTGTATTTCTTGGCACTGCATCTGTTTATGTGTAACTGAAAAGAGGAAAAGGTGGGGAGAAGCCATGGCTGTGCTCAGTAAACCCACAATGAGGACAGCAGTGACTCTCACAGATGCATTATTTCCACCTTCCCTGGCTCCTCGTGGAAGACCCTTTTCTATCTGG
Organism: Corvus kubaryi; assembly: GCF_017639235.1. Classification (NCBI taxonomy): domain Eukaryota; kingdom Metazoa; phylum Chordata; class Aves; order Passeriformes; family Corvidae; genus Corvus; species Corvus kubaryi. Next base: position 1,248,508 of record NW_024580660.1, read on the forward strand.
GGCTCCCAGGCTGAAAGTTACGTGCTGTGCAATCAGGAAAAGGGGGAATGGCTTTAAACTGAGAGAGAGCAGGTTTAGATCAGACATTAGGAACAAATTCTTCCCTGTGAGGGTGGTGAGGCCCTGGCAGAGGTTGCCCAGCGAAGCTGTGGCTGCCTCTGGATCCCTGGAAGTGTCCAAGGCCAGGCTGGATGGGGCTTGGAGCAACCTGGGATAGTGGAAGGTGTCCCTGTCCATGGCAGGGAGCTCGGAACTAGGTGGTCTTTACGATCCCTTCCAACCTGAATAATTTAACCATTCTATGATCAAATCTAAAATAACACCAATATCTAGCAAAGGTGGACTCCTTCCTAAAACATCCTTGAAATCTACATAAACCAGTATTTTTCAAAGTGCACAAGTGCTTAAAAGGAAGGATTGACACTAACACCACTCAGTGCACCAAGCGCTGGCTGCTCCCTGTCCCCAAACACCAGCTCAGACGTTGAAGGCTCTGTGTATCATTAGCTTGAATTTGCAGCAGGAATCCAGGATTTAGCGAAACTTGTTTAGAAAGAACCTCCTGCAATGCAGTCACTGACAGTTGTTCATTTCTAAAAAAGGTCCCTGGGAAGGGAGCTGCGGCCACAGCCCGTTCCCAGGCGCAGCGTTCCCTCCCTGCCAGGCTGACAGGCATGCTTGTGCCTGAAGGCTCACAGCTTCACCTGTTCCCAAGGGATTTACTCCAGTGGCACCAACACATATGTGCCCCCTCCTTCCTTGCACCTGGATCCTGGATAACATCTCCTACTGAAATTCCCCTGCATAACTGCTCAGAACAAGTGCAACGATACTGCTGGTACATGTAAAAATAGCTCTGCATAAAAACCAAAAGAATAAAATGCTCTAGATATGCACTACCTTTAATCATAGCTAATTAAAATAACCATTATCACACCGTTACAGTGTATAAGCAATGGCTGGAAATGAAAGATCTGTGACAAGACACAGAGACAAAAAGTTTATTTCTCTGGACTATTTAATTCTTTGTAACAGCTACGATCTGTTTACACAGATATTCCACAGTGAAGAGCTTATCACTACATCTCCTGTAAAAAGAAAGAAACACCCAGGCATGAGAAGTAATTTCCATAAAAATAGCCTTAATTCTTACAGCACAAAGCTGAAGGAGAATAATAAATGAATTTTTACTTCCCCCATCGTCAAATGAAATCAACCTAACCTTTTCTTCTTAGTTAGAAAAGGTTCTTGTCCATGATTTCCCAGTTTTCCCCTTTTATGCCAAGCACAGCAAGAAACTATGTGTTTGTAAATTATTGCATAAAAGATATATCTATGTAATAATTTTACATCAGTAATGGTCATGGCAGAAAATTATGTTAATGGTGCTTCTAGACTTTGGGGTAGGTGTAAATGTATAAAGCCGCAGACATCTCCATATACACGTGGAATGACCCTGGCCCCTCAATCCCTTTGCTGTTTCACGTATTTAGTCCATATGGGGGGGTAGAACCATAGGTATTCAAAATGCAATAAATCCATTTAACTGCAAAATAAATGATCAGAGAATCTAATTCTGTCTTTACAGTGAAGCTTATATATTTCCTTTTTTCCATAAAAATTACTTTGTTGCTCTTTATTGAACCTCACAGTGTTTCAGAGACAGATGATGTACAAATTCTTGCATCACTGTAACGGGTGAAGAATTGAGAGTAGCCCACTGGGGACTACGAAGGTGAGCCATTATGGGAATGAAATGAGAGTGCCAGCAGCAATGTCTCCAAAGGCACCCTATACACCCATCCAAGGGACAGAACAGGAGGCACACACTGCCTTATCACACATCCCTGCATGCTGAAAGAGTTCTGGAAGCCTTCCCCTCCAGAAATGAAACAAATCTCTGTTTAGTGACACTGCCATGCCTCATGGCAGGGAGATGTACATACTGGCCTTTCCTGATCCGGTCCAGCTCTATTTATCCTGTTATTTTCTACACAGGATGATGATGTGGTTTTATTCAGACTGCAAGCTCTGCAGCACAGAAACCTCTGATCCAACCATGCCTATCATTTTACCATGCACAAATGGTAAGCATAGCAGTGTAACAACAGTCTGGGCATCTGGAAAAAAATAGAGACAGTAAAATCAATCTTATCTTGGAGCAAGAGTCATATAAACTGAGGCTGAAGGACAGATAAGTACAAGCAACCTGGCAGATCATCTCTGTAGTAAATCATTCTTGTCTACATCACAACATGGGCTCATACACGACCAACAGAAACCCTGAGAGCTGAAAGAAAATGCTTTCAGCATTCCGGAACTTGCTATTTGGCCACGTCCCTGCACGGGCAGTTGCAGCAGCCAAGCCGGTGTCCGTCACTGGCCAGGCTGGCACAGCACTGGGGGATGTCTTCCCCCTCAGCTGACCTGCAGCTGTGAGGAACTGCACCACAGGTTAGGGCCAGAAGATGCCCATCTGTTACCATGGTAACATCAAACCAGATTAAATTTCTAAACATATGCTCCTGGTAAGTTACAAGCTCCCCAGGCAAAGTGGAGGAAAGCTTAGAAGATGGGAAAGTTGTCTTTACTACATTTGCTCAGCCTTGGAGTTGGATTACTTGAGAATACATGGCTATATTTAACCCCTGGGATATGTTTCCAAAAATCCTACGCTAGGAATTCACAGAGAAAAAACGTGCTTGTGATGCTTTTGATCTTCAGCAGAGCTGCTCCCCTGAATTAGCAGCACATGCCCCCGGCAGCAGAGCCCTCTTTGGCTTTGGGGGGCTGGAGCAACAGCCTGGCAGATTTATTGCACCTTGCTATGGCAACGTTTGGACAACACTGGCTGTATAAAATTGCTCAAAACGTTTAGAGTGGGTACCTGCTCTCAAAGACCAGAGACAGAATTATTTTCCGTGAGAAAACAAGCAACTAAGAATTTATATTTTTTTTTAACACAGCAGCTCCCTCCCTTAGTGGGTATTACACACACGTAGATAGCTGCTCGGGTGATGCAGATGGTTTCAGCTCCTATCAGTCCTTCATGAATGTGCGAGCCCAGCTATCTCCTCTAAGTATGGGCCACATCACGGCAGCACTCACATTCATTACATCAATTCATTGAAGTGTTCTTGAGAAAAAGAACACAGAAATATGGACAACGTGCCCTACACACTAACTAGTAATGGAGATTTCAACATCTATGCTCTTTCGATAATTAAAGAAAAATTTAAAAATTCATGGAGCTGGGAAGGATCACACTGAGGAGGGAAGTGGGTACCTTTTTCCAACAGCTGAGTTAATATTCTCAGCACTGCTCAATTCAAAACCAAAGTCCCCACCAGGGACTGGAGAATTTCCATACAAACTGTTTCTTGTAGGTGTCACGTACATTACAAAACAGCTCATTGTCAGAACACAAGAAATCAGTCAAATATTAAAATAACAGTCAAACTCCCATTACTGGAAGTAAGGTTTCCTTGAAAATTAAGTTACTGTACTGAAAACACAGCCTTCATCTCAACTTCCATAGAGTTCTTGGGAAGAAATGCTGGCTGTGACCCACACTGCAGTAGAAGATCCCTTATTTGCAAGACAAACAGCAGTAGGAAGAGTGAGTGATAGTAGTTTACCACTACAGCTCGGTATCTGCATCAGAAAGAGACAACTCTTAAAAACTTCCTGTCAACACATGGGAAAAAGAAATACCTCACTTTTGCTATTTGAGAACAGATACTTATAGACACAAAGTGATCCTGAAAAATAATAAAGCCTGAGCACCAACCCACAGGCAAACCACAGTAATTTCCTCGCTTATTCATAGGAGGTGCTGTGGTGTTTGTTAAGCCTACGTGCCTTTCTGTTGCTCCAAATTCTTGTCTTGGGTGTCCCACAACTTCCCCAGACATGGGAAGATGAAAGTCTGGTATATCCACCCACGGATTCCCCAATTCTCTTCCTTTCAGCACGTTTCAGCTTTGCTATACTTGTACATGTATCATGTAGCACAGACAATTCACACACTTTGGGGTTTTTTATCATTTTACAAATATAAGTGCTATGAACCTTTTTAGAAGAGGTAACATTCAGCACTTGCAAAGGCACCCACATCAAGAAGAAGAATCTGTAGTACCCAGGAGGGCAGGTACTAACCTCCCATATTCTGCAAGATGCCACATGTTAAACTCTAAAATCGTGCCCTTGAAGCAAGGAAGGAAAAAAAAGAAAAATATCTCTGTTTTTTTATAAACAAACAATATTAGCAGAAATAGCCCTACTCAGGTTTATTCACCTGACTCTTCTTTTCAGAAGTGTGCAGGAGAGGAAACTGGCCTTGATTTATTGTCCGTCACCCAGTTATCAAGAACCATGCCAACATTTTCTGGGGTTTTATTTTAAAAACCCAAATGCCGCAGTGATCTCCAAATGTTCTTCATCCCAGAGCCTGTGCTCCATACAAGTACATCCTCTATTACCCACAGTATTTTCTGCATCCAGCTGGAACTAATCATCAGAATTACAGGCTTTTGTTTAGACAAATATCTACAGTACAAAAATATAGAGGTTTGGGAAAAAAAACCCCGAAACAGATTTTTTGCAGAGGACAAGCTATAGAATAGCCTATAATAGATTATATAAAAGGCAGCCAACTCTTATCTGGAGCAAAGGAAGACAGGGATACTCCCCTCAGCAGAACAACCCAGACAGGATGATAATGGGAGGACAGGTTCTCACCTAAGTGATTTTTCACGGAGCCAGTGGGGTCCTTGTCATTTTTGGCACCGGGACGAGGTTGATAAGCACTGATGGTCCCACATGGTTCTGCAGTACTAAACTTCACTTGACAAGGCTTATTAGCACTGGCTTGGAGCCTGACAGACCCAAGCTGTCTCTAAAGCTCAGTTTGGGCCAATTTGCCTGATGCTCTCCAACACTGGGAACAAGGCAAAGAGGCCGGATCTGGCTCTGCAGAGAGCTCCCTCAAGTTTGGCATCACCGGCTTGGGACTGTGCCACATGGAAGCAAAGACACTTTTTTCCCCCCACTTCCTTTAATGGACTTGGGAAGACACAGATCTGGTCCAGCTTTCTAAGCTGATACACCTGGCTGGGAGTGAGCTGATTCTTCACAGCTCAAGGCATTGGAAGTCTACAGAGGGAAAAGAGGATGGTAGAAGGCTTCCCTCTGAGATCTGTATTTCTATATTCTAGATCTAGATTTCCCTCTGTATTTCTATATAATGACCAAAGTTAAATCTCCCTTTATTGGTGCTATGTTATTTTTTTTTTTAATCCCCCCAAATCTCCTCATCTGTGCTGCTCACCTTTCAAGCACTCTAATATGGGTGTCGCCATTGTACCGAGAAACAGCAAGAACCACGACACAAGTCCAAGGAGAAAATGGAAAATGGAATCATTTTATTAATTACAAGCTGGGTTATGTAACTTGGTTCGCAAGAGAACATGATATGATTGGTCACTTGACCATCTGCCTCTCAGAGTGATTGGTGGAATGTTCTGACACCCATTTCAAAATATTTTCTCTAGTGTACCATAACAGCTTGGAAAACAAGTTCACAGGTGCAAGATAAAGTCTTGGTTTACAAAAATCTCTACACTGTTTTCAGCTAGCTTGCATGAGAAAGGAAAACTTCACAAAATGCTTCAGCAGCTGGAAAATTCCTCTGCTCCTAGCTTTTTAGCATCCACAGATAAGGACACTCTTAACTGAGAGACTCATTTGAAAAAAGACTGGATATTACCTAGGTACCTGGACGGCCTTGCCTCTGCCACCTCTCAGAGCCAGAGGCAGCAGACGCAAACACCAGCTCCCACACTCTGCAGGACCCTGTAAGCTGCATTAAGAGCATGCACTGAAGTGCAAAGGCTGAAGACTGCTGTACCTAAAACAAGCACTGTAACACATTTGTCCTGGACCTGCCAAAGGGCTGTGTCCCTAAACACTGCAAGTAACTGCATGAACACCACCCCATGAAGATTCCTATGTTCTGCCTTAGAAGAACCATGGAATGATTTGGATTGGAAGGATCCTTAAAGATCATCTAGTTTCACCTTCCACTGGACCAGGTTGCTCCAAGCCCCATCCAACCTGGCCTCAAACACTTCCAGGGATGGGGCAGCCACAGCTCCTCTGAGCAACAACAGTATTTTTATAGTCAGATGACAAAGAGCTCTGTAAGCATGGGCATCCGATAAAAGCAAGCCCTAAGCACAATTCTCATTTTTTTCACATGAGGAAAACTGCTGGGGATGCCCAGCTGTGACTGCAGGTCTCAGGAGTGGGGGGGCACAGTCTCACTCACCTCACCCTCCTGAATGAGCAAGTGGAGTAACATCAGCGCAGGGAACGCAGACCAAATGCATCCTTCCACCCCTCTCCAGCATTCCTGACCCAGCACATGCCCCCGGCATGCCTCTGCTTATAACCTGATCCTGCTTCCATAAGCAACCTACTACATGCATCCCACAATCCAACAGAGCAATGCTTTCTCTTCATTGAGAGTAATGACTTGAAGTGACTTTTTTAGCTGCAACGTCCTGCAACTGGTTACAGACTCCAGTCCTGAATGAAATTCAGTTCTTCCAACACATTTGCGGAACATTAAATTACAGTAATTGTCAAGATCTCCTCATTATTTATACTCCAGACAGCTGCTGTGGCTACAGCAAGAACAGCAACCACCCTCTTCAAAGCAGTAAGAAGTAGCAATGATAAATCTTTCTGATGGCTTTCTTTTTACAGAGCGCTTGCTCCACAGTTCCAACAAGATTGATAACTTCCAACAAGCAACAAAAAGCCAGAGGAGAAGAGCAGAACAGAGTGTGGGTTTTGACTTAAGATGTCAAGCTCTCCTTAAATCTTTATTTCATTTTACTACATTGAGTGGCTGTGCTCATGTTGAAGTCATGGAGGTAGGGGCAGTGAGGAACACTCATAAAAATAAAAAACATTAAAATAGCTGCACACAGAGAACAGATATCCAAGTGTTCCAAAGCAAGCATTTGCAATGCTAAAGGAAGATATTAGAATTTATGTTGTAGAATCACTTTTTCTCAAGATACAGAAGGAAGTAATCTTCTTTGAAGTATCATAAATTTTAAATGCTCTTCATTTGAATGCATTTTAAAAACCAGTTTCTTATTATCTGTGTTCTTAGTAAAATTCTGCTATACTTTTAGCTTCAGCAATACTCACAGCAGATATACTCTTGAGGTATTATATGCTTTTAATTTTCCTGGACTGATTTTTGGTTCCCTAGGTTTGAATACTAGATACAAGCAAGATACAAACCAACTTCTTATCTGTCAACAAGTTGCATCTTGAATTTTACTATTTGAATTTTTTTGTATTTCATGCATATTGCTCATTTGTTTTGTTTCATGTCAAAAGATACAGGAACTCTTAATCATACTTTCAAATATCTAATTCCTTATTTCTCTACGTTTCTGTTTAACTACGTGGTATTTCAGAAATATAAAGTAGCAATGTAAGAATAATCTCGACTGTAAATACGCGATAAATTATAAGGCCTGACTCAACTACTGTGGAGTATAATGGGGCAAGAACTGTAATATTAATGTTCTGAAGACTACACTTTTAGTCTCACTACTGTAAAATTTTAATTAAAAACTGTTATTAAAAGTCTCAGACATTGAACTCCCACACTATCACTCAGCCACGCACACACAAACAACAGACCACTTTACTACTTACCATTTGAGACCTATTTTTTGGGCAGCCATTGATGTCTTCAATCTTTTCATTTGCTGAAAATCAAAAAAAAAGAGGCAATAAGGCAAAAAAACTAAACCAAGGGCATTTATTCCAGTGATTTCCTGAGCACTTGCTGCCAGCTCGGTAAAGGGGTTTTGGATTGTAGCTGTCCAGTCCAAGTGAATGTGTGAAACACTGAGAGCCACAAAAAGAAAAAAAGCAGCTGGAGGTCTCTACTGGGTCATGCCTCCAGAGACAGCTGGGGCAGAAGCCAACTGCTCTGACAACTTCTTGTATGGTGACAGGGAATTCCTTTAAACTACAAAAAAGATGTAAGCCCTGGAAGCTGAATCACTGCTGGGTGGCAAAGCAAGCACTACATACATAGAGATGTTAGCATGGCAGGTGGTTTTTGCTTGGAGAGTGAATACAGGTTTTAAATCCAAATGGGAAATTTATGATCAATAACTCTAATAATTTTTTTTTCTTTTGTAAAGCACAAACCATGAAACAACTTTTCAAGATTCTTGACCATGGCTTACACGCTACCCCAACCTGCAGAAGAACACAGTTTCCAGCTTCAAGGTCAGCGTAAAACAATTAAATCCCTGAGGTGGATAATGTTTGCCTCAGAGTCTGAGTTTGCTCAGTTTCAGCTTTCAGCCTTGGATGCTGACATGACTGTGTTTGAGTCTGAAGAACCAGTTACAACCAAAGTTCAGTTTCCCATAGGTTTTTCACTGTAATAAAGGCAGGTGCTCACATCCCATTTGATTCATGCATTAAAGCCATATTTTGTAGCAGTCCCACATGTTCTCAGGACACCAGTCAGAACTCCATCACTCCATCCCACCCCATGGCTTCCCTCAGTTAGGAGGACTGCATTTGGCACAGTATTCCAAGTAGCAGTCATAGTCACGAGAAACAAAGCAGTAAGACAACTTCACTCTTGCCTGGTAGGTCCCATTTTACACATCCATGTCACAGTACACCTTTATCCCACAGCAATGCAACTAAAAACTGATGCTAATCGGAAAGAGACTGCAGCTAAATCCACAGTGCACTCCCCAGAGTGCTCCATCAGCCTCTACACGTGAAGAGCACACACTGCTTCCAGGAATGCCATCTCGGATTTAGTCATACAGAAACAAAGATGAATTCATTAAATCCCATTTTCCAAGTCCTGGGCACTATCTCTCACTTTAGTACCATGCAATATCTCCATCAACTAAATTTATAACACTTTTAAAAATTGAGAGCTGTATTACTATAAATTGGCACCATTATAATTACTTGAAAGGAGACTAATGAACTTGTGAATGAGCTGTCCATTGTTTAGAACACGTCTACAGAGATACCTCTAAGTAGCCTCCAAGTGTATCTGCATTCATGGATTTCAATACAGCTACTATGTTTATATGGCATTACTAAGGCATATATTACTTACACATTCTTTTACAAGCTCATAAATTTTGAGCTGAAATGAACCAGGATGCTGTGAATACATTTTAATTGACTTGCAAATAGCTACTTTTACACATAGCACACCATAACATTAAAAAAAACCCTCTCCTGCACTGCATATCAAAGCTTTCTCACTGTGTAGTTAGGAAAAAAGCTGGGATTTTTCAGGCTACAGATAAAACTGCTTCTGGGTGTGAAAGCCCTCCCCAACTTTGTGACAATGAGATGCAGCTGCCTAAAGCCATACACAGCAGATACAAATTACTTTTCTTCACTGTTAATTTGGAGGATTAAATTGAGAATGTTTAAATATGACCTTCCTTTCACATGAAAAATGTTCTTTGAAAAAGACATTCTTCCCCTCAAACTTCAACTTTGAAACCTTGCTGACCTTATCTTAAATATTAGCCAAAAGGCAGCTATAAAATGACCAAAAAAAAAAAAGCAGAAGTGATCAAAGCAATAATTGGTTATGTATTTTAGAAGGAATAATTTGAATTTCATAAGGGTTTTCACAAGTCAATACTCAAAGAGCTACATTTAAATATTTGGCAGAAATAGCCACGTCCACATTTTGATGGTGGTATTCTTGCACACATGCTCTAAGTTTCCTACAACAGTGTTAAGGCAGGATAGCTAGATAGGCATGAAAGGAATCAACACCTAACTGCTCCTGGGCTTCCAAAAATCTTTCCTATTAAAGGAAACGGATATAGGATGGAGCACTGTTCATAGTGAATACCTGTCAACACACACCAATTAATTCATGGCCTGTTTTTACACCTCTGTAACTGCACAGCAGGTCTACAATGCTACTGAGATATAATGTTGCTCTCCAACAGAGAGACAAAATCTTTTTTAACATATCCCAGCAGAATCACTGGAAGATGTTTCACAGTGTCATCTCAGAACAGGGCTTGCAGATCCATACCTTCGAGGCAGGAACTAGCTCCCTTACAGCATCTCAAACACACACAAATATGCAGACACTGATGTCCTGTTGTTCATTGCTGGCTTCTTAATTTGCATCTCAAATCTGTCATCCTGCTCCTAACAATGGTTGTCCTAATTCCCATTAGCGGGCTTTCCCATTCCATCAATCTCCACCGGCCCATGCGTGTGTTTTGTGGCATCCCCAGGACCAGATGGATGAGCCTCTGAAGGAACTAATGAAGGATCCAGGCCCAAGGGAAGAGGGACAATGCGCAGCAGCTCTACACGGAGAAAATTGTTCAGAACTTTCATTGTCTAAAAACGCTAATGCACTAATTTAAGAGAACTAAAGGCTTTGGATAAAATAACTGAGCCTGCACTTGACATTTGTCCTATTGTGATTTTCCTCATCTGAAAACTCGTTATGAAAGATTTCTTTTTCTGCCACATAAAAATTACACCCCTTCTCCTTTACACAGCTTCTCCTTTCCCATGGATCTCCCAAATCCAGCTGGAGGCAGGAGGTTCAACACAGGAGGCAATATCACTGTGAACTATATTCAGACCAGTACCCAAGAGGTATTAGGAATAGTGAAGGCTAACAGCATCCTAGCAGAAAAAAAAATCTCATGAGTTGTTTTTGTTTTTTTTAACATTCAGCCATGTGGAGTAATACTGCTGTGTCAGGGGATTTTATCAGCAACATCCAATGTTTTTCCACTATGCTTTAAGACAAGGCTTTTTCAAATTAATTAGCAAAGTCTCTGAAGGAAAATGATCTACATAATTCCATGCAGTTTGATAGATTCCCCCCCGCGCACACTGTGTTTGTGTAGAAGATAAAAGCAGGGATTGTCTGAGCGAGCTGGTGGATACTTGGCACAAACACAGAAAGTCACTCACCTACAACCTGGATTATTTCAGCTAGCAGGACTCCATCAGTCACATCTTGCTGTAGATCCTTTATCAATCTCTTGTGACCAGATTTTGCTAGGTAATGATTAGCCCAATCTGTATAAATCTGTTAGGAGACAGACAAACAAAAATAAACTGTTACTCATAACACAACCTGAAAAATGAGAATTCTTTGTTTATCTTGGTACCGAAAGGCTGATTTCAGATCACTGCTTTTTTCTTCCCTCTTTGAAACAAGTCAACAGCATTAAAATTCACGGCCTTGTGCAGATCAAGTGTTCAGCTTACTGCAGTATGGATTTTTCTATTCAGCAACCTGACATCAAAGCTCATGGCAGTTGATAGCAAACTCCTGAACATGTTACAGCTTGAATGGACCATCAGGAGGTCCACGGAATATTCCACAGCAGCAGTGTGTACAAGGGTTTTCAATTTCCACCCAAGCACTTTTTTTTGTATTTTCCCTTTGACATTTTTTCTTCATGGCTGTTACTGAGAAAATTTTAAAGGCTCTTCTCCCAAAAACACTTCCGGTAGGTATTAGCCATACAGCAGCTTCATTGTGAGGAAACTCCTTTATTGTATTACCAAAGAAACCTTTAAAGGTCCTAAATATCCAACAATTCTAACAAATTCCATCTCACAGGTTAAATAGGCCTATTAAATTGCTTTTAATCTGTTATGAAAACTTCCAGCTGTTGAGATTTATTTCACAATGTATTACCTGAAAACTAAGCACAACAAGCAGCCAAAAATCTCTCTTTAATTTGCACTAAGTACTGCTCATCATATGCCAGCACGACTTATTCAAGTTCGCCAGAAAACTTATAAAAATTTTTCATGCTAGGTTATCAAAAAGAAGCTAAATTGCTTCATTGGAAATTCTGCTTATGAATTAAATAACAGTACTCTTTACATAGGACAATATTCAAAATTAAGATTTCTTTAAAATTACCTATTATGTTCCAAAGAAATAGGGTAAAAACAATAAATATCAGGGTTTTACCCTTTTAAATATCTAAATATTAACGTTCACCCCTACCCTCAAAAGTGTCTAGAATATTGGAAACACATTCACCCCAGTCCAGTCTATCAGTAAGCAGGTGTAGATTCAACATGCTTTCTAGAGCATGAGCCATCCCAACCCTCCACAGACCCAAAAAGCCCCTCTGGGGATGACAAATGTCTCAACACCAGTGTGTGACTCACTGTCCCAGAGGGAACAAGAGCATCCAGTGTCCAGAAGCCCAGGGAAAGCCCTCCCTGTGCACTGCCCAGGAAATACTGCTTTCCTTCACAGCTACTGATAGATGGAAAGACAAGAGCCCAAGGAGAGGGGTGGCTCTCCAGGTTGAACAACTCCAGCTTTAGGAGAGGTGCTGCAGCCCTCTGATCATCTTCATGGACCTCCTCTGCACTTGCTCCAGTAGATCCACATCCTTCTTACCCTGGGGGCCCCAGGGCTGGTCAGCGCAGATTCTCTAAATTACTGACCCACAGCTACTCGTTACAGAAGCATCTCAAGCCTTGCATTTCCAATGTGGTGAGGATGTCCTCCTTCATGGCAATCAAAAGCCAACTGCCAAGTCTAGGGGGCAAGTATTTGCCACAAGACAGAGGAACCTGGATATAATACACGGATTGTAATTTCACACTCCTCTTGCACTTGCTGCTTCAATGTTAATGTGATAAAAAGAAGAACAGAGGTTTTGACTAGAGCTACTTTTGTAACAAAGTCTTCATTTGTATTTTTTTTAAAACCTGTAAAACACAACTGGTAGCAGCCATGAACAAATCACTTAATATCTGACAGATATGCCCCTCTTTTCCACCATTTATCCTTTACTTTCCCCTTCACAGAAGCAGGATGTGCACCTCCTACGCCAACAGAGTCATGGACTTGAACAGAAAAACACACTGGAACACCTCCGTGACAAAAAAGCCCCACAGAGCTGAAAAACATCTCAATGAAATAAAGGCTGAGTACATGAGTGATTTCCCCAGCTGACCAATAAAAGGGGCAAAAAACCCACGCTGCACAAACCAGACATTGTGTTCCTTAGCTCCTTTTACAAGAAAACGTTTTCCATAACAGGAAAACACTTTAAAAGATTCAACGACTTCAAGGAACTAGGATTGACTTAACCTACTTTTCTGCCACATGGTTTTAGCTTTCTTATCTAGGAGTGAAGACATATGAGGAAACAGGTTGCAAACTATTTACTTTGCAAGTGCAAGGGTTCACCCCCCCCCACGCCATCCCTGCAATTCAGCTGACAAGGAACTTATCAAACACAATAACCACATTTCCTTTAATGGGAGGGCTGTGATGAATGTCCTAATTTATCACTGAAGGACTTTCAGAAAATTTAAAGTTATACTTTGATGCATCAGTTCCATCCTGGATCATTTCCATGATGCAGATGATCATGCAGTCAGACAAATCCTTGGATCAGCCCTAGAGTAAAAACAGGAGCAGACCTCTCCTGGCAGAGCCTGAAATAACAGCAACAGCAAGACCTTGAGAGCTAGTTAGGATTGATTTTTAAGTCAAATTAACAGCATCAGAATGTGTGGCTGGCATTGCAAAACTGCTATCCTGTACCTGCTTCCTACTGCCCTAATTCCTGTTGCACCCAGGAACACCAGATCTTACATTCATACCCTGGAAATAAACAGAACTGCATCAAAGAAATCCCTCGACTCCCTTAAATCCTCCTGGCAAAGGAGACAGCCTGAAAAACCCCAAATACCTGCTGTCTGATTCACTCCCTATGATAACACATAAAGAAACTCCCTCTGACAGCAAATTATTCTTGTAAACCCCACTTTGGGTGCTGAAGTCAGCCTGTGTTTGGTATCAGAACTACAAGCAAAGTTTTTATGCTTATTATTAAATGCATACCAGTATGGAGGTAATATTTGTTTCTGGGGTATTTAAGGGTGTGGAATATTATTTCATTCCACTAGTTGATGAGGAAAGCAGTTCACAGGAAAACACAGATATAATAAACCTGTGCTTCTCTTAAAAATGTTACTGAACAACAATATCTTGCAATATGCATAACATGCAAATTATTATTTTTTAACTGACTGGGCTGTATATTTACAAGCTCTGAAGCATTCTTAGGGATGCAGTATTACCCAGGCTTATTGTCGTAGCTCCTCACGGTCACCACTGATTTTTATGGCATGTATTAAGCAAATCATTGAAACTTTCCAGGATGTTTTCGAAACCTGTTTGTTGCAAGTCTTTGTAATGTACTACACAAATAGATTTCTAATGTTTCTTTTCCTTTTCCATACAAACAAGTGAAAAAAAATATAATTGCACAATGGCTGCTATTTCTAGACACATGAAATACGTTTCAAAGCACACAGTGTTTTCAAATGTTCAAGGCAAATAATTGGAAAAACAATAATAAAAGAAAACACTGCTGAGAAACTCTCCATTTTCCTATCTCTGCACATCCACTATGAGTGCTCCTCAGGTATTTTCAGCAAATGGGTACAAAGTCACATTTGAATATTCATGTGAAAATTACCAGTCTAATTAAAATATAAAAATCTTGTGATAAGAAATATTCAACCCACTACAACCCAAGAGATATTGCCTTATTCTACACACCAGCACAGGCTTTTAAAACTTTTCAGTGATTTCACACAGTATGAAAATCACTGGAGGCAACTTCATTACTCTAGCTACAAAAATCCAGTGAACATGGTGACTTGGGCATTATCACCAAAAGCAGGTCTTTGTGTCCAAGTCAGGCTAATGTTTAACTCGGGTCTAAGTCCCAGCTTTTGTTAAAGGTGGACTCAGCTGTTTGGTAGCTTTTTTTTCCTCTGTAGTGTATGATCTTAGGAATCCAATCATCTGGGAACAAATTAAAAACATATGTGAAAGACTTTTTTCTTCTCTCTTTTTCTCTCCTCCTTTGATCCACCAGATTTGAATTAAGAGTGTTACAGTTAAGTATCAATTTTGGAAATATTCAGTACATTATGAGTCACAGCTGAAACACTAAAAAGTAGTGCAAAAAACAGTGAGGTCTGGAGAAAAAAAGAATCCAAATTCGAAAGATTTTGAAAGCTGTCTGTAAAGAAAAAGGCCTAAACACTGTCTTCCATCAATAAGATTGAAGAATTTTGAAATTCAGTGGGGTTTCTCCCCACTCCCCTTTTCTTAGCCTCACACCTACTTCTTTAAAGCACATTTCAGATGAGAGAGGAATCTTGCTTTCCAGCTAGGAGACCCCTGAAATTTCCTGGCACTCGAAGCCTCTTGTAACATTTCTGGCTGTACTGAGAGAACACATCCACCACAGCCCAGCACACCTCAGCCCACCTGCCCTGTATCTGAACACTGCATCAGTACAAAAGGTGCCTTTTGCAGAATTGGTTGTTTGTTCAAGCCCACACAGCCACCCCCAAGCACTTGAAGAAGGCTGGGGAGCAGAAGTGACCAGCAAAACCAGGATACAGACCATGAATAAAGTCATGGGAGCAGTGAATCCAGGAAGATCCTTTAGAGACCCAGTGTATCTGTGGGGCTGCAATTAGGTTAAGGTGTCAGGTATTATCATGCACTCCAGGGTCTCCTTTAAATGGAAACTACCTGATGTTTTTGCCTCTGAGTCAGCATTCTGAAATACACTCATGAAAAGGAAAGGATTCACATGAAACTACTTGAAAAGAGTGTCTCTCTTCTACTAAAGTAGAAAAAATGCCTGAATCTCTTCCTTTTACTCATTTCCACACACACACAAAAATCTAATTATAATCAACGCCCAAGTAAATTTTCAAATCTTTCTTTCCTTTTCCCTTACCATGTCAGTTCTGAACTAATCAGACTCCAATTGTTTTCTCCGAATAATTACCATGAATCAGGCTCTCATGAATTTGGTAACAGCTGAAGAACATCTTTTTGACATCATGGAGCATAATTAGAGCAGAGCAAGGCTTTCTTCATGATTGAATAGCAGGGTTAGTCACATCGATGAACTCCCATTCCAGAAGAGCCACTACAATGCAGTGCCTGTGCTGCTGCTAACCACACCACACTGCCTGCTGAAGTTCACAGGGAAAACAAAAAACACTCCAAGACCTAAAAATAGCCATCCCATACTGAGATGATCCAAAGGGGAATGCCTGCAGCCCTTACAACGCTACGGGGTTTTGGAAAAGCCCACGAGATACTCACTGCTGCCCAATGTCATGGGGCTTGCACATGTGGAGTCACGAAATCCCAATTTTTGACTGGTAACACTAATTGCAGTCTCATGCTGATCCATGCCACAGTCCAACACAGTGATCTCATTAACAGATACCACACTGCAAAGCCCAGAGCTAAATAGCTAAAGCCAAAGGTTTAGCTGAAGAACTCATCCCTCTGAAGCATCTCTGGCTCCAAGGGAGCACAGGAAGGATAATGGCTATTTTGAAAGTGCACAGAGATTATAGCCCTGACAATATTTCACTGAGTTACTGCCAAAAGGACAACAAGGAAGCACATGGTGAAAAAAATTAAAAATCAAGTTTAACAGCATTTGTCACAGACCTTTTTTCAAAGATTTCTTATAATTTGTGGCCTTAGTTGCCCCTACATGCTTCTTGAATCCTACAGAAGTCTCTATCGTACATCTGTACCATAACACA
Source organism: Corvus kubaryi (assembly GCF_017639235.1). Lineage (NCBI taxonomy): Eukaryota > Metazoa > Chordata > Aves > Passeriformes > Corvidae > Corvus > Corvus kubaryi. Next base: position 1,265,218 of record NW_024580660.1, read on the forward strand.
AATCCCACTACAAGGACAGTGCTGACTCTTCCAGAATGAATGAAGCTTTGCACTGCTATCCAAAAAGACTGCTTCACAGTTTTTTCCCCCAATACAAGTTCTTGCAAAACAAAACAAAACAAAGGCTTAAAAAGCAGGCCAGAGGACAGATAACGTGTGCCCACATGTCTCTGTGATAATTTAAAGGTATTAGTGGGCTTTGAGCAAAGAGTTCTGTCTGCTCCTTCTCTTTAAGGATACAGCTGAGGGTATGTGGACAGTAGAAGCCAAAGCAAATATACATGGTCCTTAGGGGTGCCCTTGAGCCCCCAGTAATCCCAGCTCAGAAGGAAAGGAGGCAAGCAGTGAATCACTTCTCTCTACTCCAAGACACTGGAAACATCCTGACAGCCAGGATGGGAGCCTGGAGCTTTGTCTACTCAATCCTACCAAGCACCTTGGTACCAAAGCCAGCAAATAAAGGGAGGAAACCACCAGAAACTCCAAGACTGAGGCAGTGATGGGCTGAATTGCAGGTGGATTCCTTCCAGCAGGCAGGTGAGACAGCAAAATTACCTTCCTGGAATGTCACTGTACAGAGAACAGGCCAGGTTGCATGGGGCTTTGAGCAACCTGGTCTAGAGGAAGGTGGGTGCCCCTGCCCATGGCAGGGGGTTGGAATGAGATAATCTTTAAGGTCCCTTCCAACCCAAACCACGCTCTCGTTCTATGATTTGCAATCCCCTAAAAACAGCTGTCACACACACATGCACATATACCTACTAATTAACGTCTAATGTGATGCCAGTACTCTCAATTACCTAAAGGGCTGGAACTTCTGAATTATCATCAACTACTGAGAACTGAGCTATAACCATCTGTAATTCCCATTTGGTTCCCACATTTCTGGGGAAACAGAGGTAACTCTGGTTCTTTTTTTCATTTCTTAAGGCAACTCAACTAAATTATTTATTCTATTCAGATGTGCAAGTGTTTGTTGCAACTGCTTTGAATTATTACCCAGTTGGTGGGGGATATTCTTCTGAATATTACATTTTACTGGACACTTGTGTACATTAATTAGCCTTTGAAAGTTAAATAGAGAAATGGGTAATTTAAACACCACTGGGACTATTTCTTTCTCTCTCTTTAAAGCCTTATTCCCAACTGAGGAGGGCTTTTCTCATGCATATGACTACTATTCAAAAGCAATGGGCTGGCTCACAGCACACAGAGCCAAGCATACGTGTCAATTTTAAGAGGCTTGCAACCTTTCCAGGAATAGAGCCTTGGACTGTCCACACTTCAGAGCAGGCACTGAGTTTGTTTAGAGCAAATCTTTGATGGATACTAAACAGTCATCATGCTTTCAATTGCCCAGCTGGCACCTTTCCTACTCTTACCCTACTGAATATTTTACTAGATTTAATATAAAAGAGGAGAAGAGAGAGAATTCCTTTTTTCCCCCCGCCCCGTTGTAAAGTTTCTAAACCCTGTTACTGACAGGTGCTGCCTACACAGAGGGCTCAATATTCCTCACCAGAGCAGCATTTTGCTCTGCACCAGCCTCGAAGGTGAAGCAAGGACAGTGATTGTGCTGGCATCCGGCACACTGCGCTCTCAATGCTCCCATTATCCACGCTGGCCATATACAAACCCCTGTCAAGCTGGAGCCACACACACCGCCAAGCAGGTGGCTGCTCTCTTGTTCCTCCTTGCAAAAAAAAAACCCATGAAGTCCTGAATAAAATGAGATTGCATTCACACCTGCACCGATTCCTTCACATATCCCAAAGTGAAACAGTTTAGTTTGCTGAGCTGATCAGCAAAACCCATTCCAAGTCACATTTGGCCACAGTGAAACAACTGAATTGATCTCACGCCAACAAATTATAATCTACCTCAGAGAACAAAAGCAACAAATGCACTATTTTTTTCCAGTGTTTTCTAAAAAGTCACCTGAAGTGCACAGCAAGTTATTTTCAAATATCACAGTTCTCATACACAAAACAAACCCATTTACATCTACTACCACGCACAAACAGCGACAGAAAAGGGCTTATCTGGAAAGGTGATACATATCTACTCCGAAGAGAAACCACAGAAAATCCTAAGAAGCTGCAGAAGAAAGGGAAAAAAAACCAAAACAAACCCAACACTTCTAAGGCTGAAGTTAGTTACTGTTCAACAGCACCAGTGCCATGATCGAGGAGCAAGAGCTGCTTACTGTTTTATAATGGTCACAGGAAAATTTACTTCTCCCACGAACAGGGACCTGGAAGGTCATACTACTTATTGGCATACTTAATGTGAATATATTCTGCTTGAGTCCAGCTTGCCCTTCCTTCTCAAGGGGTCCACAGTTAAATGATTATATATATGCTGGCATGTGAAGCTTGGGTGGTTAATTTTAGCTGAAGACACGCATGCACAGTGCTCAGATTTCTGACACAGTCACACTTCACAACTCCCACTCCTCCTGCAGCTCTTCCCTTACACCCCCACTGCTCCCTTCTCTTACCACTGTCTCTAACAGAGTTCCAATGTTTGGCATCAATTTCAAACAGGATAAGTATATTTTATTTTATCAAAGCTATTTACAGCAAGAATAAAGTTCAGCAGGTCTTTTGTGTTGGACACCGTACGCATTAAAAGAATGATTAAAGAAATTGTTGGGGTTTTGTCTATTTTGTTTTGTTGTTGTTTTGGGTTGTTTGGGGCTTTTTACACAATCAGGAGACTTTCCACCTATTATAGAGACAACTCTCTTCATGTAAATGCTCCTAACATCTATGGAAATTTATGCTCTGAAAGGAAACCCAACACTGCACGACAAAAAACTCCAGGTACACCCTTTTTATAACTTTGGAGCATTCACAGTATTTGAACGTTTTGTCTCACAAACGCAAGCTAAAAAGCATCAGGCTGAATGAGACCTGGAATGGACACACATAGCCTGGTGCAGCAAGGGCTGCCTGCCCTCTGGCAGGACCCCACCATGTGCAAGTCAGCCCTAATTCCATGGTCTGACCACTGTTGCTAGCATTCCTTAAAAATACAGAGAATTGGCACTTGTAAGATGCTTGGCTGGAATTCTTTATATTAAAAAGAAATAACACAGCCGATGTTGCCAAGGTGAGAAGCAAAGGCTGCTTCACCTCCCCTGTTGCCAAGCTGAAGGATAGATGCCTGACATTTTCACTGTTGATTTTTCAAAAGGCACACTCCTGCCAGAGTCAAATCCGTGCGGCTCTTTCAACTGCTCCATGAAAAGCAAACAGCCTGGGAGCCACAGTGTCTCCACATCAGCTCTCCCCCCAGCAAAGCCCCCTCACCCTGGCAGAGGTGGGTGTTTGTTTTGGGGAGGGGGAGGACGAGTGGGGCTTTGATGGAGTTTGAGGAGAACACGATGCACTGTGACACGAAGTAGCTGCTTTACCCAAACAGCTCAGAGGACCGAGGCTCTGATGTGCTCAGGACTGTGCTGGGAGCTCTGCTACTGCACCAGGCTGAGTGTGAGAAGTGGGGAAGTTTGCACGTGTTTCCCCCACCACTGAAGTTTCCTGACCACTGAAGACGGGAGAAGGATCCAACTCCAGGCTGCTACAACAGCCTTAGAGCTTCTGCTATAAGCACCCAACACTCAATGGGATCAGTTCCCAAACCACCATGTAGCCTTGGCACACTTGGCTTGTGACAGTAAGCAAGTCTTCTAAACTTCTCTAATAAAGACAGACTCATTTTCTCTCTTTGGAAAAGGTATGAGAGACTGTTCCAAACAGCTGCTGTAATTTCATTGGTATTTTTCACCTGGGGTCACAAATCTGTGTGTTTGCAGTATCATCTCCTCTGGGCAGAAAGCCATGGCCGCAGGAAGGATCAAAAGAGATGAACTATCACTGCTGGATTGGACTCTGAGAAACAAAGGGCAAGAAAAAGATTCCAAAAGATAATAATCTGAAGAAGGCTGGAAATGGAACTTGATTTGCCATGTAGCATTTTAAGCACAAACTCACTCATCTATTCCATTTTCTCTTGATTGCTTAGAGGATTAATTCATCAAAACAACATTCACAGCTGTGAAGCAACTCCAAGTAAAAGTAAAATTGGTTTCTAAGGCACATGATACTAAACCCTTTCAAATGCTAGCAGTGAACAGAGATGAAAGTTATCTGATCCAAACAGCGAGGCCAGGAAACATTGCAAAAACTTTTCTTAATTTTTAACAAAATCAGTTTGCTGTGGGGATTAGGGAATTACAGAAATTGGCCTTGGTCTCACACCACACCCTAGCCCTCTTTTAGCCAAGAAGGACCAGCCAACATTCCCTTTTGGGTCTGCTCAGTGCTTGATGGACAAAAGTGAGACTTTAAATCCAGGGACTGGGTAGGCTCAGTCCATATCAACACTGAAGTCACCAGCCAAACATCCTCCTCTCCCACGAACAGAGTGTCTAATGCCACTGAAAAAAGATTAAGTCATCTGCACTACCCTCCTCACTCTGTAAAATGTAATTCACTTCAGTGTCCAAGGCTTTTCACGAGAGGCAATGCCTCTGAAGCTGCCAGAAGCTGGCGATAGGCAGCGCTCTCCGACACTTGGAACGACATAAAGCAACAGGCAACCAACACATGGATGAGAAACCACTGCAACTGAGTTAGGAAGGCCAACAACCTATTCATCTGCCAAGCAAGATCAGTGCAGAATCTGGAGATGGGAGGAACGAAGAAAGGAGGAAACAAGACCCAAACTTGAGCAAGGACTTGACCATATGATTTTTTCAAGCACGTACTCAAGTCTCAGTTGCTGAGCTCACATTTAACTCTTCTGAACAGGAATAACGAAGTTGGTAGTTAAAGAATTACATATTAATTCCATTATTTCTAAAGCTTATTGATGGTAAGAGTAAGAACGAGAAGGAGCCAATTCCCTTTCCAAAGACTTTTTGTATATTCTACCCATATTTCTATTTCTAATGCTCCTCCTGCTTTTGGGCACTGTCAGAAATGGGACAGTTGGCTAGACAAATCTTAGGTGTGACCTACTTTTGGAAGGCCTATTTTTATTTTAAGCTGCATTTTAAGATAGTGAAAAATATTTTGTGACAGCTGAGCATTAATGTGTGTGGCAAAGACTCCATCCCAAAGATGTACAAAAAGACTAAGAATCTCAGAAGGATACAGCATCTCCCATTAGAGCCACATTATCCCAAGAGCTCATCTTCCTCCTAGCCACCAAAATAAACAATCCTTCAGAAAATTTCAGATACTTTTTAAAAACGTAACGACTGCCACCTCTCCAGCATTTTTAAAATCTGGTCCTCACTTTTCAGTAGGGAAAAATGAAATATTCGTATATATATTTGCATCAACATAAAGATGGGGGGATGCAGCCCACACAGGTGTCTGGCCCTAAATGTTTTGTTAATGAGATCTCGGAAGTAAAATTCTTGCATTTGAATATACCAACAACCATTTATGCATAGGTGGAAGCATTTTTGGGTTTGTTATGTCATTCACTATACTGCCACACAGCCCAGAAATCAGGCTACAGCAAAAAGCTTTCTGCATAGCTGGGACCACAAGGGGTTTGCCATATTTTACAGGAAATAAGGTCATCTTTATAAATTGTTCCTGCTAAGCATTTACAACACAAGTTGTTTCTTTTTTTCCTTCCCCAAACAAAAAAATAAAGTGCTGAATTAATTTCCACACACATAACAAACCTAATCTAATGGTCTTGCAGTCGGCCATCTGTTTCACAGATACAAATCTAACTGAATCTTCTACTGACTGATAACTTTCTAAATTAGATTAAATTGTCAATGCTGACCCTGCTTCCAGCTTAGTTCCTCCTGCTTCCATTTAAAAGGCTGGGAGTGCTTTCTGCATCATGATCTATATGCCAATTAGATAGAAGAAAATTGGCAATAGTTAAAGCTACACATTTGGCACTAGATCAGATTTAAAGGGGCAGAGAAGGGCAGTGTCCCCAGCTATGATGCAGACCAAGGGAATATAGGAAAAAAGCTCTAGAGCGCAGATGTTATAGAAAAAATTTTGGTTCCCCCTTCTCCACTACAGTCTGTGTCACAAAGACCTTTTCAGTGAAATGTACTTGTATATTTATAAATAATTAAGAAATACCCCTCCTAATGGGAAGGAGCAAACTTCTGTACCAAAGTTTAGCTTAGCACTACATTAAAAAATTAGTAATTTTATCCCTAAAGGCCACGTACAGACAGGCTGGCCAAGACCCCAGTTACCAATTCACTGTCTTTGGCATGAAGAATGATTCCCTGCATGATACAAGAGGAAAATTCTGCTTCTTCACTTCCCACTGACCTTATGCCTTGTTGGGGAAGGAGGGAGGGCGGATGCTACTTCTATCAGAGCCAGCTGGTGTGGGCACTGCTGCAGGCAGGATGCTCACAGACTCGGTAAACCACTGGCCTGATCTCTGATGGCAAATCCTATGCTCCTAATTAGAGAAGTTCACTAAAGTGACACCAGCCTGTACTTTCATGGATCTGGTAATTAAAATCAGTGCTGTGGGGTTTTGCTAAAAATTCTGCAACTGAACTTTTAACACCTCCTTCTACATTAAAAAAAAAAAAATCCAGTAAAGTAAAACTTACAGCAGACTAGAATTAATAATTTAAAAGTATATTTTATGGTTGATCAAGAAATGACAGTACATGCACAATTCCCACAAGTACAGGAGGTTTGGGCATCTCTGTCTGGGAGTCTCCTCACACAGCCATCAGACACTTAAAGGCCTCCTGTACCTTCCTGAAAAAAATCATTCAAGCAAAAGGAACAACTTCTGCACTGCTCCTGAAGCTTTCTTGAGAAATATATATATAGCACAGTCCTTTAATAGAACTGTCACGAGGCAGATCAACTGTAGGTTTCATCTATTTCCTGCAGTAAGAGTTTTAACATAAAGATATTTAATGGGAATTTCCAAGTCTTGAACAGCATGACCTACACCAGGCTAAGACTATTATCAGTTCCTTATGATTTTTCTTCATACATCCCTTTTTAAAATGCAGATGGTTGAAATACTTCTATTATTATTAATAGTCCTTCAACAATTACATGTCAGGAAGGAGGTTGATCAAAAGACCTGCAAGCTCTGGAAAATTCCAAAAGCACAAGGCAATGACAGCAGCCTATCCTCACTGGGGCTTCCATCACTCAAATTCCAATGTAATTTTACACACACCTACACAATCCCTTTCTCTGTTTGACATCCTGCATTTAGTTTTCCATTTAGTCCTGCCTTTGCCTCAATACCTACACCTAGGAAAGTGTTACTCCAGCAAACTTATGTTGCTAAAATTAGCTGAGTATAAGGTTTAGTGAGAAGAAAAACTATATGGAATTTACAGGTAGTAAACTCCTGCAACTAATCCTTGTGGTCATTTTACTGGGATCCAGAGAAATCAAACATTTGACATCAAACTTTTTTTTTTTTTTTTTAACTTGGTAAATGCTTATTTTTCCTTCAGATGAGAACATTCACTTTGATCCACGCTATTAGATGTGGTCAAATGTTCCCACAGGATGCAGATGAAAGCCCATCTATGTATGAAACTAAGCATGGTTTAAAGTAACATCAGATAAGAGTAGTGGCTTAGCTGCAGATAAAATCAGAGCAATTTACTGGTAATCATTCGGAGGAGAGAGCCTACCGGCACAGAAACATCAGTGGGACATCATCAACATCAGTTATTCTTTTCTGCCTGGAGCAAGGGTTGGAGGAATGCAGAACAAAGAGCATGTTGCCAGTTTAAAAAAAGAAGGAGGAGGGAAAAAAAAGTGACTTATGCACCCATGTAGAATTTTGATTCAGAAATTAACCACCGATATTAGGAGAGGAAAAAAAGAAAAAAGAGCTATCAGGACTGGCTGCCGATTTTCCTGGTCAAACAACTGATATTTACGGCATTCCTTGCCCAGTTCTCTGTTAACTACAGTTCAACCTGTACAATCCTGAAGCTTTAGAAATAGGCAAAAAAAAAGGGAAAACAAGAAAATTGCAACAGCTGATGTAGCACTACGTTAAGATTTTAGGTTACAGGCCATTTTTTGCAAAAGGCAGGTTAAGAGAATCATCTAAAAGTTGAAATTGTAACAAATTAATTAGGCTGTGAGCAAATGGTTGAGTTATGAATTAAAACTAAAACTACCATTAGAACAAAGTGAAAGAAAAAGCAGCTCACCACTTGGATTTGGGGTTGGTTGATTGTTTGTGGTTTTTCTGGTTCTGTGGGTGTTTTTTTGTTTGGTTTTGTTGCTTTTTGAACAGCAGCAATTCTATTGCTGAATTTCCTACTACTGTAATTTTTGCAGTGTTTGTTTTATACCTTTGGCAACACTTTCATTGAAAATTTTGTTTATGCAATCCCACAATGATTGGAGGTCACGAATTACTCGTTTTTATCTCTACAAATAACCTTCCCAGATACGTCCTGCAGGTTTTCTCCTGAGCCATCACTGCTGCATTCTTGAAGAGCAAGACTGCTTGGCATTAGCCTTTCACCTGTGGCTGCATCTGGCCCTAGAACACGCACAGCAGCCTCGGCAAAACGACAAATCCTTCCAAGGACTACAGGCCAGTCACGCCCTGTGAACATCAGGACAGATCCAGGCAGCTGACAATTAGTGAGTGGTTCTGGGCCTGTTCCATCGCTCTCAAACATGGACATCACGTTAAGGAGGTGACACCTCCAGGCATGAATCAAAGGAGTGCAGGCTTGTCCCCATCAGAGTGACTCTGACACAAAGGCCAATAAAGAAAAAACATCTTACTGAACTATATTGGAGCTGGCAAAGGCAGCAGCTGCTCTGCTCCACAGGTCAAACTGGCGTTGGGAAAAATGAATCCTTACGGAAATTACTGCCAGCTCATCCACTCTCGCCGCAACGCTATCTAAGAGATCCCAAAGAAGAAACCAAGCAAATCAGAGTGCAATTTAGCTGTTAAAACATGAGAAGTCCACAGGTTCATTCAGAATGACATGCAGAGGTATTTCTGAAGAGAGCATAAAAACACCAGGAACTAACATTTCCCAGCACACACTGTAAAGAATACTAATAAGTTGGAACAGTAATGCCTTCAAAAGATACAGATCTCTCTCCTATGATTCAGAAGCTCCTAGAGGATTTGAAGGATGGATGTTTTGGCATGAGGTCCTCAAACCTCATTTTATTAGTGCATAAGGGAAAAATTTACTACTACTACTACTACAACTACAACACAGTTGGCCAAAGAAATAATTATTGAGCATGAACCAGCTTAAGATGCTGGTAAAAATCAGGATTACTTGAAAAATTAGCAATCTTAGATACTGAGATATTGAGATTGCACAAAAACAAACAAGCAAAAAACCCCAAGAGTCTGTGTGGTATAAAACATAGCATGGAATACTGCTGATGTTTGTATCCTGCATCAGACCTGACCATTGACTAAGGGACAAAGTCTGTGCAGTTTTGTATGCTGACATTTGTCCAGTGTTTTGCAAATCAATAATGCAGAAAGCAAGCTCTCAGCAGTAAGTTCTGAACTGAGCATTTACAGACAATACAGCTGCATTTAGCACATCTGTTCCTGTATTCCTACACCATCAATTTTTCCTTTTTTTGGTATAACTAGTAGTAAATAGCACACTAAAGTATTCTGATGGTCTAAATGCATTTTTGTAGTGTTTTAAACACTTGTGTCTATTTAGTGTGACTCTTTATGTTTACTCTTTATATAAACCAGGATGTGACAGTGCTTGGGTAAGGGAGGGCTTTACACATTCTTCATGGACACCTGCTCTGCACCGACAACATTTTTGTTCTCCCATCTCTCTGCAGATGCTTGTCTCAAAAAGCAAATAACCCAAAGATCAGATTAGCAGCCTGATATTTCCAAGAGGGCAGCTAAGATTGGCAGGCCTCATAAAAGTACTGAGTAGCCCTGAGACCGGACTCCACCCCCAAGAAGGATTAAACACAATTAGCATCAGGAAAGCAGATGTCTAACAAAGTAATAAACCATAACTTTAAAAATTTCCCTCTCCTTTCCTGTATTCAACAAATGATCCATGGCTCCCAAATGTATCTCTTTGCTGCTTTACACCACCTTGAGACTCCCTTATTCTCTCATCAGTCAATTCATTGGCAATCACTTGTCAGCAAAAAAGAAAAAAACCAAAACAACAAAAAAGCTTGTTGAGCAAATGTCAGAGAACATTAAATTAACCAGTCAAAGATCAGCAATGAACAGCTGACACCAAATTGAACCCAACACATGGCCTCATTCACATTATTGTTAAACACACATAGACAATCACTCTGCCTTCAAAATGACATCAAAGGATCTTTATTTTATGAAACAAAAATATTTGCTTGTGGATGAATAGTCAGCCCAACATTAAGTACATCATAAAAAGTAAGCTATTGCTTTCATGCAGTTTGGATTAAAGGTACTGTTTTACCTCTGAGTACAAACTAAATTATTAAGCATTATTATTAAGCATTTTCTCTTCAGCTCAAAGAGACCCTCAGTGTATTTCTGTGTACTTCATTTGTGTACAAAGTGTATAATCTTTCAGGAAGGCCTCCCAAGCACCCACTCAAGACTATTAAATTTCTTGCCTGCTTCGTGGAGCCACCACACGCGCCAGTACACCAAGGGAGGATGTGATCCCCAGTGCAAGGCAGCAAAGTCTCCTAAGGCCCCACAGCTCATGGGAAGATTACCTGGGCACAGCAGAACAGGTAGGTCCCAAAATGACCCAACAATCAGCAGCACCTTTACACTTGGTTCTCCCAAAACAATGGTTCCAGCTTGTTCCATCAGCACCCAGCACATGCCCTCCCCCAAGCGCACACACCTTCTTCAGCCTTGCTGTGGGCAGGAGTAGAAATGGGACTGGCCCAGCAAATGACGACTCCAGAACGGAAAAGTCACATACCATGCAATATAAATGCATGAAAGGAAGTGAGAAACCCGAAGGCTTTCTCCCCTGGCAGCAAGGGCCATTCTGTGCTGGAGCTGTTAATCAGCTAAGGACAGGTTATATGGGGACAGAGATAGAACTGGATGTGGATGTGAGGGCAAGGAACCTGATGAAATACATCCATTCTCTCTCAGCAAAGGAAAAAGCCAACCAGGCAATATTTGCAATATTTTAAACACAGGGTGTTGAAATGACAGGAAAAGAATCATATTTACAAGAGACTAAGGTGCCCAGAGTGGCAGGTGTATTTCCTTTTATTCCTTGGAAAGCACTTTTTCAGCACTGGGTAAATCTCATTACTTCTCTCTATGCCTGTCACCCCTCCCATTCCCTGTCTTATTTAGGTAATAATTCTTAGACATGTTTATATTACACACCTCCAGGACAGGAGTTGCCACTTCAAGTTTCAGCAGCACCTCATACAACTTGGCTGTGATCCCAGTAAATTAAAATAGGCAACCTACTCAAGATTTAAATAAAGTTTTTCAAAAGGGCACAAATTTGCCTCCTAAATCCATATTTAGTCAAGGAAACGTTTTTACAGAAGGCCAGAACAGACTAATTGTTCCCCACAGACATCTCATCCTCATAAATTCCAGTATCCTGTTTTGCAGACCCTCTCCTAAAGAATATTTTCCACTGCAATGTCTTAAACCAAAATCGAACAACAAATATTTCTACCTTCTGAATACTAAGGCATGTATCACAGGAGAACAAAGTAGCACCTGCATGGTTTTGGAAGCCTCTGCCAAAACCAAGCCACTGTCAGGAAAGCCTTTGAAAGCGCTGGTCTTTCCACATGCCCTGTACTGAATCCACTGGTGTTGAATTCTGATCCCAGGTTATTTACCTGCATTTTGGTCATTAAAAAAAAATAAAAATAGAAAGACATCCAAAGATTTCTTAAAAAAACAGAAACAGCCCGTATTGCAAATCTCTGAACGCAGAGCAGAGAAGAGAAAATCAGCTTGCCTTACAATGCCCAACTGCTTCACAGGTGATCATTATCACATTCCAGTGTGGGCACAAGGGTGAGATGCCAGAACAGTGACACCACTCCACCACTTGACACTGAATACTCAGGAGTGCTCTAGAAGCTCTCTAGTGCTTCACTGTAAAGGATACTGATAAAAGAAGATATACAACTATTGCTTAGTTCAGAACCCCCGTTAAACCATTCCACACCAAAATCACTCTCTCTCCTTCACTTTCACAGTACTCGACCTGACAAAAGTTACGTAGGGTCATGACTCTTAGACATCAAGATTAGGATCGTTATAATAAAATTAGTAACTGCACAGATAATCTATAAGGAATTTATGTTTGTCATTTCAAAATGAAAAAGCAGATCCACGATGACAATAAACAAACATATTTGAAGCAAGACTTTTCAGACAGAAAGGTAACACAGAAAACACCTGAGCAGTCACAGCCTCACCATGATGGCCCTAATCATGAACTACCTGCGAATAAAAGAAGGCAAGTTCTGGTTGCATGAGAGACTTAATGCTTACTCACATGCAAAATTTTTTAATTAAAGACATATTAAAACCCTTGTACAACATACAATGACCTGGTAAGACTTCACCTGAAACATCTCGTACAGTTCTTGCCACCTGTGTTCAAGAAGGAGGAGTTCAGACTAGAAATGGTACAGAAAATGACCCAGGAAATTTGGAGAAAGTCTTGCAAAAGAAAACTCTTAGAATTTGGTTTATTTGAACTTCACAGTAAGACATTCTTTGCCCAGAACACTGGGGAGGAGGAGCAGAGCAGCCAACAGACAGACATGCTGGCAACAAGCCCCTAAAAGCACTTGAACAGGCTGTGAGAGTCAGAGCAGATGAGGCTGGAGCAGAATTCAGGGGCATCTTTCCACCAAGAACAAGAGAAAGAAAGCCAAGTGGTTTTCAGATTTTATACTCATACATTAATCAGTACACTGTAACAGTAAAGTCTGACATTGATTAAAACAATAAACCCTCTACCTTGCAAGCTATTAAATACCATCTGCATCTATCCCTCTGTGCTCCACAGTAAGAGCAAGACTTAGCACAAAACCACACACAACTGGGAGTAAAAGAAATAGTAAGGTTTTCAGAAAAGTATATGGAATTTTTAATCTTTCCTCAGTGTCCTACGCGGGAAAGAAGTAAATAAACTAAAATCAAGCTGCAATCCCAAAATGCATCCTGTACCAGAACAGGAATGCTTTTTGAAGGATCACCTACCTCAAATCCCTTTCCAGTCTGTTTACTGCCATAATCACAGAACAGAATTAAATGAGGCTCAAACCTCTACACCTGAATTCTAAATTAGGACAGACAAACAGATTAATCTGGAATACTTCAGAAAGCCTAAACCAAGCAACATACAGCATATACATACATTTTTAAATTTGCATTTCTGAAACTCCTTATATAAGGGTTTTTTTAATGATATCTGCACTGAAATGTGACATGTATAGTTTGTAACAAAGCAGTTACAATATGGTGTTTATTTATCTTGAGATATAAACATCTGAATATGCACATTAAATAATTTTCATGCGATTGTTTTCTACTTACTTTGATTTCTGTAATGACATCAACTCCTTAAAACTAATACAATTTCAGATATTTAAATTTTTATAATATTTAAGTATCTATGTATTGTACAGAAAAATACACACTGTGGCGGGTTGTCCCTGGCACGTGTATGCACACACACAGTACCCGTATCTGGGAATTTAATTGTGCGATACAAGTGCTGTCATAAATGATCCAAGTGTCTCCTAGAAGGTGTGTTGAGGCTTCCCTCTTCGAAAGAGAGTCGGTTTCAGTCCCTGCTGTGGTGATTAGAAGCACCCTGCTGTATTTTGATGTCTTTACACAGAAAACTCATATGCCCAGATTGTCCTTTTTTCTCTGGTTAGGAGTGCTAAGAAAACAGATTTTTCTCTCTCTTGGTCAGCCCAAGAGCCCTTGTTTCCTTTGCACTGATCTTTCATAAATGATACCACAACTGTGTATCATATTCACAGGTGAGGTTTCAGCTGCCTCCTGGTAGTTTCACTGCTTTCACACCTCCTTATCTCTGCTGAAAGCACCTTTCCTGATAGCTGCCAGGAACAAGTCTGCCTTTTGCACAGCCTTATGATGCTGCAGCTCACAATTGTGCTGTCCTCTCCTGACTGATCCTCAGAAGAAAGATGTGTGTGCTCTTTCAACACAGTCTGCCCACAGGCTTCTGTGTCAAAAGAACATTTCCTCAGCTCTTGTGTGTCAAAAGAACATTTCCTCAGCTGTGTGATTAAATACAAGTGTGGGGAATGTATGATTACATGCAACAGCCTTTTTCAGACATATCTTAACCTATGAAACACTGACTTATACTTTGCTATTTATTTTAATCTTTACTACAGAGTGCCAGCAACTAAGCCTTCGATCTAGACATCTAACAACTGGCTGAGGTTCCACACTTTTTGGCTTGGAAAAGCTAGGTAACAGGCTGTGATCCGACTCCAACATCAAGTCAATAATCAGCTGCAAGATAATGCTGTGACGATTCCAATAAACTGCTTATAAGCACTAATACAGATGGCAAAAGCTTAGGGAACTGCAGGAATTCTTTCCCTTACTTAATGAAAAGTATTGCTAAGTCAGCTAGCAAAAACAGGCCTATCAAATCATAACTTTGCAAATCTCTTATCAGCCCAGTCAATTCTTCTCTCTCAGTTTTCAAGTTAAGCACTTGAAAATCTCTTCCAGAATGAAGTGTTTCTTCCAAATAAGTATGTTCCCTTTGCTGTATGCTCCACATCAGCCCAGAAGGCACACACAGATAAGAGCATTAAAGGGAAATGTTTAATAGAAGTCATGCGTAAACCAGGACTGAAATTTTATACATAGAGATAAATCTTTTAACACTCTTTCCACAGAGAATATTTTGAATTAGCTATTTTACAAGAATAACTTTTTTTCCCTATTTTTTGCAAGAACATGTTTTAAAGATCCAATGGTTTACCCAGCCTAGGACCCATTAACTTTTGCAAGCCTCAGGTACAGACGGAGCTGGCACCACTCACCCCCTGGCACACATTCGGGGGGGTGCAGAGCAGGAGGCATTCCTCCTTCCCCAGTCCATATGGACATGGCCCAACTCCTTCAGCACCTCCTGACCTTCAGCAGGAGCAATTTTCCCACTCCTTGCATCTCAGGGTCTCCTATGGAGCAAGGGCAAGGATGGGAACAGTAAGGTACATCCACACCCAGAGCCCGTCCGTTGCTGTGGAAATGAGAATCTGGTCCAGCTCGTAAGTTATAGGTGTCTATATAGAAGTGCTCATGCAAAGACATGCACGTTTCTTTTCTCTCATATTACTCAACGTTTTAAAATCAAAGCAGAAAATTATAGGGATAGAGAGGGCATAAAATGATTGTATCTGCTTAATAGTAAGTACCATTCAAATTTTACAAACTGAAAACAGAAAGACTAAAGGTGACAGGAAAAGCTGAGCAGTCTTCATCTCTAGCTCTGTAAACCCACAGGTCTGATCCCAAATGAGAAAAGACAAAAGCTACACTCTCCCAGGAAAAAAAAATAGTTATCAGTAAACTACATTAAACAAAATCCTAAAAAGCTTAAATGTTTGTGCGTCTGAAACCTGTTTCTGAAACACTATTATGGTATACATTTCACAATAAAATGATACAGCCTCTGCTGACATCACTGTGGCTCTTCAGTCAAGTTTCTTTTACTCCATTCAAAGAAACAACCCTTTCAACACAGGCTTATCCTGGGGTCATTTATTACTCCATGTCAGACACAGAATGTTTCATCTTGAGAAGACATATGTAGGGTTTTCACTCATTAGTTTCTTACAGGCTCAAAAAACTAAACAAACAAACACCAAAAAAACCCAGAAAACCAAACCCAACCAACCAAAAACCAACCAAACCACAAAAGAAAACCCACCCTGGAAAGGTTATCTGCTGCCAGTTACATACAGACAGGTTAGTTAACATGTTTCTACTGATACAATTGTAGGAAAAACCTTGTAAAAGGCTGAAACATTCTCATATTTGTATACGACTATACACATGCTGCAAGGCCAGGGGCTTGTAGGATATGTACGGGACAATTTGAACTTGCCATAAAGAAAAAGGATCACATGCCTTTTACAACCTTCAATCATCACAAAAACAATACCTTACCCCTTTTGAATTCTCAAAGCCATAAAACAGTGAGTGGGAACGATCCTTGTTTTGATTACATTAGAAAAAGGTGTTTGCATAAGGTGTGACGCTGACTCAGAACAGTTAAACAAAAAGTAAGAGCGAGGGAGGTGTTACACTCCACGCTGAAATATTGTTAGTCTCAAATATAAAATGGAAATAAAATCAGAATTAAACATCTGTTTTTAGAAGCCCAGGAATAAGGAACTCTGGGGTCAAAATAACTGCGTTTATCAGCTGTGCACAAGTCACTCACCATGAACAGGAGCAAGCTACACAATTTGTTCTTTTTCTCCTAAGAGCTGGCAGTACCTTAGAAAGTGGACACAGTCTATTCAGCAAAAAAATGATCTTGGTTATTGTCTGGCCACTCCTCTGAATGTCCAGTAATAACATCAATATGCTCCAGAGAGACTGGCAAGAAACCTGTCATGATTGCCCAGGAAATACATCAACAATGAAAGCAACCTTGTATTTTGCAGCTAATTCAAGATGACAAGATCACAGCTGAATGTATTGTATGTGACAAAAATTAGGCCACCATCCCCCAAAATTATTCAAGGACAATCTTATGGAAAAGGAGTTACCAACACGAAGAGTTACTTATTTCACATTGCACTCTTATGACAACATCACAATTTTCACAAACTTATCAGAGTAAGTCTTGCAGGATCCGATATTTGGGGACTCTGTGATAACAGCAGGCAGATAGATTTATCCCTGGATGCCTGAACAGCCCTATACTACAAATCTGAAAAAAAACCCTAAGCTTCCACACTCCAAATCTTACAGTTTCAACCACAAAGTGACTCTTGCCATCACCACCCAAAACTCTCAGCAGAATGTATTTGGCTTTTGTTGGCAAAGTAGCCACAATCGGCTCACCCTAAGCAATGACTAGCAAGCATTTTCTCATTCTTTTTTCCACAGAAACCTCACTGGGCCAAAAGAAGGACGAGGAGGAGAAAAAGCAGGAGGGCAACATCTGAGGTATTTACTCTGACACTCAATTAGCTGAGGATTTTTTTTTTTTAAATTATATATACATATATATATGCACACACACATATCTATAAAAACTGTCTTTGTTTGATCCACTTTATCAAGACAGACCAGCCAAGGCCTCTGGAAGAGGTCTGCACAAAGCTGAGCTCATCCCAGTGCTTTAGGCGGAACCCTGCCAGGCCCCCCGAGACTGAGGGGCACCCACGTCCCTCCCTGCCCCAGCACCCAGCAAACCACACCAGGCAGGAGGCAGCCCCACGAGGGCAACCTCCATAATTCCCTAATTGCAGGAGCAATAAATGCCTGCTGCTTGGCAGGGAAGGTGGGTCGTGAGCAGGGTATGGGGTGAAGGCTTTTATCTTTTCTCCTCCTGCCCAAGGAGTGGGTAAATCCAGCACTTTTCTTCCACTCTGAGCATCACCTGGATTTCGTTGTGCCTTGGACACTACCAGCTATTTGATTTCTTAGGTCTCCTTTTCTCTGCTTGATTTCATAGCTCAGTTCTCACAGGTGCTGGTGCTGCTTGGGCAGCCCACTGAGGGCTGGTTTAAAGGCCAATGTATATGCAAAGACTTTGCAATACACCTGTGTACATAAGCTCTCTCTGCTTCCTGAAGAGCTCTTTGCATGTGAAAAGCGAGAGAAAGGACTCACTTTAACCTCCCTCCCAAAATACTTGGCTTCAGCTGGAACTAGGCTTGGGCAACCCCCACACAAAGGCGCCAACTTCTACTGCCAGCTCACAAATTCATTATTCCAGGGGCTACTCATGCGTGAAATATCCGAAACTATCTGATCCCACGTGAAGGGCTGCTGTTGTATCCAGAGCTGAATACTCCTTCACGAACGCGTGTTTATCACCTCATTCCTGGCGAGGAAAGTATGTAAAACAGAGATTGTTACATTACCAGCCGAACTATAAATTTCTTTGATTGCAGAGCCTGATAGGAAGAGGTGCTGGGAACCTTTAACTCCCACATGGACTTTCAACAGAGTTTTCACACATAAAGGCTAAAGGATTAGACCTGTAGCAAATACTGGTGTTTTATTATAAATTTCTCAGGAAAATAAATCTTTTCTCTAAAAACTGGATAGAATTGTAATTTTCTTTGTTTAAATAATCTTCCAGAGAGACAGGGAAAACAAATTTAAAGCTATCTCAGACAGCCACTGTCTTGAGATTCTTTACATCAAATAGCTTTAAAAATAGCTGCTGACGAGAAGTCTCTCTAAGTTTTGATCAGAGTTTATATCTTGGTACGGACAGTAATTCAAGCAGACAGGCAGATATGTAGGCTTCCTGAGCTCATCTACGCTGCAGGAATGGAGCAGCCACACACTTTTTACTTAACAGGGTGCACGGTTTTTTTTATATTTCAGTAAAGGAGACGACAGGAAAGGGGATGGGGGGGGAACGGGGAGGGGGAATTTAAAACCAAAAACTGTTGAGCAAACAAAACTCCAAATGCTCCCAGTCGACAAAATTATTCCAGCAAAACTGAAAGAGAGAAAATTGCTTCCAAGAAGAAGAAAACAATGAGAATAAAGACAATAAATAAAGGAAGATGAGGGGAAAGGGCTACACACGTTACTGATGCTTCAGTTCTTAGCTATAAACGAGCTTAACTACAGAGATGAAACGAGACGCAGACTGACCTAAACAAACCCAAAACACGAATTAAAGAGTAACAAATCCGGCTGCGACTCCATAGCAAAACAGCATCCGCTTGGAGAGCACATCAGTCCAGCATCAGCCCTGCCACCCCAGGTACCCCTGGTCGCTAATGAGAACGGTGCAAGGGCAATTCTCCCTCCATCAGTGGCTGTCCCGCGTTCTCCCCGACGTGCTTACCAGCTTCATGGTGCTGTTGTTCTGCTCCCAGCGCCACAGCATCACGCTCATGGTCCCGCCGGCACCTGCCGCGCCCCCGGGCTGGCCGCGAGTGCCGCCGGCTCCGGCTGGCGGGGTCGGGGTCCGGCCATGCCGGGGACACGGGGCCGGGCACGGCGGGGCCGGGCGGTCCCTCGGCCCCGCTGGGGGAGGATCCTCGCACCCCTCGGGGCGGGGGTGATCCCCGGCCCGGCCCGGGGAGGGGTTTGGCACAGGGGCGGGGGCACACAGGGAACGGAGGGAAAACAGCCGAGAAAACATTCGAAGACAGAAATTAATCGAGTGCCAAGCCGCGTTTTAGCGAAATGCTTAAGGGCACCGGGCACGTTTTAAAGCAAAACTGCAAATTACAGCGGCTTCTCCCCATTTTGACAGCCTGGCTCTGTTAAAAGCACACAGGGTCTGAAGCTGCCGTGTTGTATAGGCATTTGGCACGATCTGAGCTGGTTCCATTTAGAATTGGGTTTATACTGAATCTGCTGGGGTGGGAAAGGACCAGGCTTGCCCTGAGAGAAAGGGAGGAACATTCTGCCTTAAAAATGATTCAACAGGTGGTGCATCGCAGATTGGCTTCGGAAACATAAACAAGAGAATAGTGAGAGTGTTTAGAATAATTAGTATTTTTAATATGCAGAAGAGCTGTATTTAATGGCAACAAATATCACAGATTGCCACGTTGTATTTAAGATAAAGCTATTAAAGGTCTTTGTAAATGGCAGGCTATTCCACAGGTGCTCTCTTGCACCCCTCTGCAACAGCTCGTCTGTTCCCCTGAAGCACCTTGCCCGGCGCAGCAGTCCAGACAAGATACTCAGCTCTGGGAAGATTCATGCCTGCTCTTGCCCGAGATCCTATGAAATCACCAGTGGGAACCACGCACTTGGCTGCAGCTCGTCTCCCTTCTGCTCTGGAGAAGGTGCTACACCTGATAAAGGCGGCGGCCCATGGGGGATAAGAAGACCACAGCAGCTCCAGCAGCAGGTGTCCCAGCAGCTCTCCAAGCCTGGGCCTGGGGGGTGGTTCCTTTGGTAGCTTTGGTTTTGCCAGGCCAGGGAAATATGGGGAATTAAAACACATTTGAAGGAATTCCCCAGGCCACCGTTTTCTCACCCTCTCTCCAAACATAAATTTTGATTCACAAAAGGTAACTTCGCTGGCTGCAGGAGGGGAGGCATAACCCATGAACTGCTCAACATCATTTTCTAATAATGAAATCCTTTAATAATCCAATAAAAAGATATTAAAATATTTTTTAAAGGACCAAATTGTATGCAAACGGATCACTTTCTTATCTGAAAATTCCCCTATTGTATGATTTTACTGGCAAGGCTGCTTCATGTACCCACTCAGTATGTTGGTGAAGAAATACAATAAATCAGTAAATTGGCATTTGAAATTCTGTAAATACCCTCTTCCAAAAGAAAAAACACATGTGCCTTCTTACTGAAGTCTTTTCCCTAACAGCTATGCTTCCACGACTTAGATTTAATTCCCTCAGTCTGTAATTGTTCTCTTGTTCTAATTTATTATTCTAAGTGATAAAGAAGACGGAATAATTACTGAAACAAACAACCATATTCCTGCACTGTAAAAAGAACTGCCCCACCAAGTCTGGTAGCGTGAATAGCTATGCATAGAGAAAGATCTGCATGTTGAAAGCATTTAAAGACTTCATGCATACAGCTTACCTTTGAACCATAGAAGTAAAATCTGAATCCTCTTCTGAGAATAAAGAACTCTTGTTCTTTCCCTTCAGGCCAACGTGGACCAAAGCCCTAGCACAGCCAAATCTTCCCAGCCAGCCCTCTACGTAAGCAAGTACCCTGCTGAAAGGTCATTCCTACAACACTCAAAAGAGGGGAAGGTCACAGCCCATTTGAGGGCTTGAACATAAGATGTATGGTCTTCAGGAGGGTCACAGGCTGAGACAATAACCTGCTGACAGCCTCATGAATGAGGGAATGAATGCGTGCACTGCGAGGGAGAAGCCTGGGTGTGATGCCAAAAGGATTTTCTAAGAGCATCTTAGCAGCACCTTGGAGGAGCCGCCAGTGCCTGCAGTGCGCGCTCCTCGCCGAGCTTGAGTTTGTCCCTTCCCTGCTGCCGGCACAGTGGGAGCATCGCAAGGGCTTCCCATCGATCTGCTGGCACCTGCCTAAATATCATGGCACGATGGTGTTCTGCTTCCAAAAAACACAACAACTTCAGGCAAAAAACTAAGACAAGTGGAGCTTTACACTTGCAGGATTACAGCCCGTACAAAGGGCCAAGACAACCCACAGCACAAGTCAGCGTTGCCTCAGACACCTCCTAAGCCTCTTAAAAGGTTGTTGGTGATCTGCTCTGCCAGTTTGAACAGCCAAATATTTTCATTCAACACTCAACCTCGTGCCAAAATCAGGAATTTTAAGAAACAAAGGAGAGGCCTCAGAAAATGGCAGATTTTTGTCTACCATCACAAGAAAAACTCCATTTTTGGGACCCAGGGAACAAAGTAGAGCCAAACTGCCCCAGCTACAAAAGGCAGATTAAAAGACCAGATATGGATGGAAGGACTCTTCAGCCAACCAGTCTTGTTTCTTTGACTACAGTTTGCTGCCTGTTTTTACATTAACTGAAGTGTGGCTCAGGCCTGAGTATTTTCTCATTTTATCCCTGTATGAGCCAGCTGAGCACGCTGAATGTGGACAGAAACACTCGCATGTAATCAGCCTGAAATACTAATAAAGCAAAGCTCCTGAGGTTAAAGCGTAAAGTGCCTCCCAATCACTTTCTAAGCTAATTAATATCCTTAACTAAAATCTGTGTTGCTTTTAGACACTTTTGTTTGATGGATTTTCCTAAGCCACCCTTCATTTGGGATGAAGATCCCTCGAGCTCTGATAGCGTTGCCAGGTGTAACTGGAATTTATTTCTTCCATTAAAAAGTAAGACTTTGGAGCTGCCTTTCATCCTCCTATCTCCCTTTTAGGCTCCCACAACACAGTGAAAGAGATAAGGTTAGGACTGAAGCTGGTAAAATCCATGCATGACCTCTTGCCCCCCGGCAGCATCGCGGCAGGAGTTCCTCCCCAGTTGCTGTGCCCTGGCTTTGCTGACAGATCCAGGAGATGCCTTTCCCATACAATGCCCAATTTCAAAAGAGAACAAGGACCAGATATTTGCTTGTATTTGAATCCTTTAAAACCATAAAGCATCCAAGCTCTTTAAGGCTTTATTATGAACTTCAGCAACACATACATGATGACATGGGGTCAATATTAACTTGAACCTTCGGGAAAGGACATTACTAACAGCCCTAATGGGCATCTAAACTTCCCTATTAAAGTGCTGAACAATGCACTTGTTATTCACCAGCAAGTCTTCAATGACACAGAAACACGTGTCCCCAGCAAACCCTGTGCTCTAACGAGACATCATTCCAGCACCCAATGCTTTCCAAATAAAACTGCTGGAAAAAACAGGAGGAAACAGGTGTTGGAAACATTGTGAATGAACTCAGTGAACACAGTCATTGTCTGTGCAACATTTACTATAAAGAAAGCTTAGGGAAATCCGTTCACTAATAATTCATTGTTTGCCTATGAAAAATATGTGTGCTAACAGCTTGCTCTGCAGTCATTAAAGAAAGCCACACTCCTGTACTTACCCATTACTTTTGCTTTTTAAACACATCAACATTTTGTTGGTTTGTTTTGTTTGGGGTTTTTTGTTTGTGTTTTTTTTTTTTAATCTGGAAAAGAAAGCATATTAGAAAATTTTATTACTGCTTTTCAATGCATTTTGGTCAAAAATACTGTAATTTTCTGTTCACTGAAAGCTGGGGTTTTACTTATTTTTGCTATATGACAACAAGCACGTAGGTCTTCCTTTCATGCATTATAAAATGGAAATATCTACAGATCAAAACCTAGAAAAAATCTTAGAAATCTTGAACTTGTCAATAACAATATTTTGCTAAGCATGATGTGGGAGGGAACAGGAGCCTAGCTCATGGAATCATAACAGATGCTAAGCAATTTTCATTCCAAAAAAGCCTTCAAAATGGTGTTGAGCAGCAGCCTCTAAATTCAACATTTTCTAAACCAGCAGATGAGATGCCTTGCATTGAGTAGGACCATTAGAAGACCCAGTGAAGGAACTGCAACTTGATTTTCAGCAGTTGTTAGGAGGTTCTGGAGGACAGAGAGACAGCTCGTGCTAGGTACCAGATCAAAGAGAATGAGATGGCCTTGATAGTCACAACCTCCCACCAGTCCCAGACAGCAGTACAAAGAGAGATAGAAACTCAATTAATCAACAGCTGAAGCAGACAGTATTATTACTGGCAAATGAGCATCCTTTCTCTGGAAAACATGTCTTGTTAAACTGATATTTTCTGCTGAGTTCACAAGAGCTTACGAAAGTGATAACACAGATGTGATTCTGTGAGGAGGCTCTTGCCTCATTTTCACCTGGCATGGTGAAAACCAGAATAATGACAAATCAATCCAGCAAACATCTGGTGGACTGAAAAGGAGTTAACTGGTTTAAAAATACATGATAACTGGGAAATTATCTTTAAGAAAATAAGTAGCTTGACTGTGTTTCACAGGAATCATTTTCAGCCCTACTTTTCTGAGCAAGCCCTAGAAGGGGCTATGAAATTTGTTGGTGGCACAACAGTAATGGGAAAAATAAATGGTAAAAAAAGAGTAAGATCAAGGCTGAAGAAGCTCATCCACACTGACTAGAACCATGAAAAGGTGTAAACACAGCAAATGCAACCTTGTAACAAGGAGAACCCAAGAATGACACAGAGCAAAGGACTCTCCATGAGCTCAGTGCACCTGGAAAGGGCATCACAGGCACGATGCGCCATCAGGATGCCGGGGTTTGTGCCCTGGTTTTATAGGGGTGATGCAATACTTGCACAGGTTATCAAACACGAACAGCCTTTATCACCTGCTGGGTTTAATGCTGTTTGTGTAAAACAGCTCAACAGGTTTAACCTTTGGAGAGGCTTCAGAGAGGAGCCGCGAGAATGACTTAAGGACTGAAAAATGCGTATCACGAGACAAGATTCAAACAGCTCCATTTCATTTGTCAGAGAAGAGTAAGGGCAAATATGAGATCATAACATGAACTAATTAAAAAAATGAAAGCAAATCAGCAGAAGTCATGTGGATTGTTTTATGGAGGAAGTCAGGGTGAATTATCACGTTTATTGCTGTCTTACTTTATCATCAAAGGTTATTTCTAAGTTCCCCATTGAAGTGTATTGGTCAGCTACAGATCTGTTCCTGCCGACCTCGAATCACCTGATTCCTGCCAGCAACCCCGTGTAACATACAGCAGTCTTCAAGGATTCCAAGGAATATACAAGTAGTGGAAAGCTTCCTGTGCTCCATCCCAAGTCCCAGTCTGCTGGTACTCAACAGCTCACCACTGCACCAAGAAAGCTGGGGTCTGGGGAATTTTAAAAAAAATATTAAATTCTTGATTCAGAACACAATGTGTTGGGGGAAAAAAGCTGCTAAATAAAGTAACAAAAATACCAGTACACTGAATATCCACTGGTTAAGCAATGCTGACAATATTAACAAGGCCACCCAGTTGATGGAAAGCAGTAAATTCTCACTGTGGTCTGAGGGACACAAGTGCCCAAATGGTCACTGAAAGGAGCTCTTCCAGCCACCCTGGTCCACAGTCCAAAGGTCTGAAAAGGACAATAATACAGGGATTATTGGAAACCTATGGGTCCTCCTCCAAAAATCGTAGGGCAGTGCTGTCTTTGGATTAAAACTTCTAAACATAATCCCAGCCCACACTCCCCACTCTGTGACCTGACATGCCCTTCCCCAGTTTCCCAACATGTAAAAAAATAATAATATTGATATCAAACAAAAATAGATTGGCTTACTAAATTTGAGACTAATCCTTGAGTCATATTATTTTAATAGGCAGACTAAAATACAGACAGGAAAATGTTATTTGCTCTGTTTCTGCTGAGTCTTTGCCAACTGCCCTAAACAGCAACAATTTAAAATTAACTAAGCAATTCTACTTAAGCAGATGCAGAATAGTATGAAAAAAATGATTCAATTAGTCTGCAGACAAAGCTGCTCAGTGCTAACAAAGGATCTCTCACCATAAGTTCTGAAACCTGTCCCACAAAAGAACACATACCAAGATTTAATTTAAAAATAGCTGTTACTCACAGCCACCTGGAACACGTCATAACAACTGGTATCCACCAGATCCTTTTGCCAAACTCTTTACACGTCACTCTTAAATGAAATGGTTGCTAATTCAAGAGTACAAAACTCTGTGACCCAAAGAGCCTATATGGTAGATCTGAGTTGAAATTTTTATTATGAAATCACATATGCATACAAATAAAGAAATATTGAAATATATAATGACTTTATTAGGGGTGAGCTTCCAGTACCTGAACAAACGGAGGGTACAAGACAGATGGAGAGAGACTTTTTACATGACAATAGGGCATGACTTCAAACTGAGAGGAGGTTTAGACTGGATATTAAGGAAGAAATCTGTTACTGTGAGGGTGAGGAGGCTCTGGCACAGGTTGCCCAGAGAAGCTGTGGCTGCCCCATCCCTGGAAGTGTCCACAGCCAGGTTGGATGGGGCTTGGAGCAACCTGGTCTGGTGAAAGGTTGAAACAAGATGATCTTTAAGGTGCCTTCCAACCCAGGCCATCCTATGGCTCTATTTAGGGTTGAATCCATCCAGAAGCTTGCCTGTAAAAGTTGCAGTTAACCTACTATTGGTGGAAGTGCCATAATCAGGTCTTCCCAACTAATTTGATTTCAAAGAAGTATTTCCAGTGTCCACAGAAGATTCTGGATGCGGCTGTTCTCCTCACACTTAGGTTTCCAGCACTGCCTTCTGAACCTGCCTTTCAACTCTAAACAAGTAAATACAACGCCCAGGCTTGTTCTGAGTTTGTTGACAATGGCATGGAACAGTGTTAATGGATTAATAAGGGCCATCCCATTAGTTTTTGGTTGTTTATTAGAGCATCAGCTTTGAAAGCTTCCCTGCTTTGCTCATGGCATGGCTCTGAGTCAGAGGCTGGTATCACTGTGGGCAGTCTTGCACAGCTCCCCTTGCTTTTCCTGCTCAACCAAGAGATGGAAGGGAGCTGCTGCCAGCCCCACAGAACCACCTTCTGTGTGGCCCCTTCCCCAGCCTCTACAACACAGATGACTTCAGGGATGCATCATTTCCCTTTCAGTCATCAGCCATAATCAGCTCCCTGAAGGCAGCAATTTGGAGATACAAACACAGGTTATGAAATGCAGTCTAGTATTTTCATGATAAATACTTCTTACTCTGGAAGAGCTGGTCAGGAACCCACACTACCAGGGACAGCAGTGTTGGGGTAGGTCTCATCTCTTACCCAAAATGGCAAGTTACATGATGAAGAAAAGCTCTTAGTGCAGGCTTGTGACTAGAGCAAGGCACATTCCCAGCAGCTGCACAGCAACAGTTGGTTTTGAAAGCCCACATACCATAAATTAATGGACACGTGGAAACAGAGGAAAAACCCTGGTCCTGTGCTAGGGATGCCCAGGTACCCAAGCTGGATGCCCAACAAGGCTCTCCTCTCTCTCTCCTCAATAAATTCACACATTTCATTCAGCAGCCCAACAAAACGGATTTTTAGAAGTTCCCGTAAGAGTTCTGTACCCTCGGTGAACCTTCTACCTGAGCTAAGAAATTAAATATAGTGAGAAACTGAGAAACACTCGTTTGTTGTTTGTTTTGTGTCTTTAGGGGTTTTTTGTTGTTGTTTGTTTTTAATACAGGGAATACTGTTCTGAAAAACACAATTACTTGATATGATCATACACAGCAAGAAGTAATTCTTCTTCCTCTGCTTACTCAGAGTCTGCTGAGTTGAATGCACCGATTCTTCAGGTTTTCACAGAAAAACACTCCTTGTGCATGTCACGGGGGAATGACAGGCTGCAGCCAGAGCAGCACTAATTTGACATTACAAAACAAAGATACTAGGAATTTAATCATTAGAGCCTTAATGACAGAGTACAATGCATGTCTCCTTTGATAATCTCTTGAACCCGAAAGATAAAAGCGGGGTGAAAACGTGCAGACAAGATGTGCAACAACTGAGTTTCAAAGTGTAGTGGAGCACACTGTAGTGCGCCCTTCCACAGTTTTCCAACATCTTAAAAGATCAGCCTGTTAGAGCAAAAACTTCTCCAGTTGTCTGGGCTACTTCTGCTCTTTTGTACCTCCCTTGCAGCTGCTTTCCCCTCACCTCCTCTGCCAGCCTCCACTTGGCTCACTGCACTTGTGGGCAGCTGGAACTTTTCTTGCTGTTCTACTCTTAGATAATAGCAGAAGTAACAAGAAGCAGCTTACTTCATGTTTCTCTCTATTCTCCAAGTTCATTAAAAAAAAAAAAAAAAAAGATATAAAATATTAAGTCCATTGACTGGAAAACAATTTTTCCTTAAAATTTGCCTGCTTTTCTCTCTTTTTTCTTTTAATTATTTCTAATATTATCCTTTCCACTTGCTTTCAACTTTTCTCTCAATTTTCATCCTGCCACATCATTAATCTTGTCAGTTAGGGGGGAAAAAAAAAATCCAGATCCATTCAAGCTCAAAAGAGTTTGCAGCAGTCTAAAAGTCAACTAAAAATATTACTTAGCTACTGTGTCCTTGTACTCTGAAATTGAGGACAGAAACAGAAATACTAATTACGAAAAAAGAAATGAAGATGCTGATATTTATCATGAAAGACTGCTCTAGGCTGTATCAAATAGAAATGCAACTTCTTATTCACGATGCTGGATAGAGACAGCCAAATCTCAACATATTCCTACTACATTAAAAGACAGATTCCTCTAAAGGATAAACGAATGATGAGCTGCCTAAGGTACGGGTCCTGAAAACGAGTTTTATCTAAGAAAAGATTTTCTAATCCCTGGAGTTGATACACAATTAATGCTTCTGGTATTCTAAAGGGATTATCACTTGCTTGAAAATAAACACAAAAATTCTGCTACAAAACTTGGTTTATGTTTTTGATGGATTAGTAAAATAGTGCAGAGCTATGAATATAGGTTTTTAATTTAATATTATTCCCCCACATATTATCATCACTAAGGATTACTCCCATGGCTTACTGGCACTGTTATTCTTCTGTATCTCAAAATATGAGATAAATAGAAAATATGAATAAATAAAATGAAGCTACAGCATGCCCCACCGTAAACAACCAGAAGCATTTTGCTGAGTTCACCTTATATTGCACTAATGAACAGAGCACATCCTTACCCCATAAATGTCAAAAAGAGTTTTACTACCATTCAAATCACTCTAAGAATCAGACTATATTCTCATGGTGGGGCAAAGAAGTGCATGTTATTTTAATTTGCTCTCCAGATTGGCCCAATCTAGACTATGACCTGCAGCCCAGTCTGACTTGAACAAAATAATTAGCATTTATTAAGATAACTCAGTTATCAGCCTCAATTTGAGGTGCCTCTCTAAGAACATAACATCAGCATTTTGTCTGGGATTCACTTAAACAGTTTACAGGTTTTCAGTTGCAAAATTGTATTAGAACACCAGGCAATTTTTCCCCCTACTTGCACCATTTCCTATCACCTGTGTGTCTAATTAGCTTATATCTCAGTACTAAAAATTACTGCCGGCCTGTTCTCAACGTACCTTAATATGATGACTAAACAAAAAAAAAAAATCCAATTAAGATTTATGGGATCTGACTCTTCTTTGCCTTTAAGTTTTGCCATGTAATTTAGCATTTCACCTTAATATTCAGCTTGTGTAACTAGCAATGACATAAGCTGCAAGGTATAAAAGACTCAGACCTGTTTGATTATATGAAATTAAACATTTCTCATTTTTATTAAGCATTCTTTCACTGGTGTCAGGCCATGTCCCAAAGAGGAGATTCTAATACTGCTTTTAAGCTATTTAGAGATTTTAAAACAGCGTCAAACTATGCTTTGAATATCCTAAAATGTGGTAGTTGTGAGCACAGTGTTATTTTCAGAGGCAATGGGCCTCTGGAAACAAGATTGGTTTCCAGCCTCTAGTCTGGCTACAGAAAGTTCAAATCACAGACCAACAGAAAAAAAACAAGGAGACTCTCTGCTGCTACTGTTACAGCTCTTCACTAGTGTGAGTAGGAAAAAGAAATAAACCTGAGAGCAAGCCATTATTAGTTTTCCTCTGCAGTTAATATTATTAATGCTGCTTGGTTTACTCTCCAAGCACTTGGCTCAAAAGAAGCAGCGTTCCACTGACCTTTGCCTTGGAAACTTTGAGGTTTGGTTCATCCAAGTCCCAAGAACGGGAAGGAGAAGAGGAGGGAAGAGAGCGAGGTAAAAAGAGACATCTGCCTGAGGATGCCTTTGAAAAATTGTGTGTCCTATTCATACGGTTTGGGAATGCATTGTACTTCTGCCACAGACACAGAGCATTCCTGGACAATAAAAATTGAGCAGCGCAGGTCAGATTGCCTGAGCTGGGGAATGCAGGCTTTGTCTGCATCTGAAACATTCAGTCAGATACTGTTCCCTTATGAAGGTTCATTGAGTAGTTTTAAATCTAAAGGGCAAGCCCAACAAAAGTGTCCCTAATTAAGTTCATTTCAATCTTCTTTTACCTGTCACTAAGAGCCAGCTCAGCTAAACCCCTCTCCTTGCAGCGTCATCTGAGCACGGCCCAGTAGCACCAGGGTGACTCTTACTTGTGCCAGGGGTGCCTGCACTCCACTCACTGCCCACCTGAGAAGGCCCACACTCACCAGGACAGTAAAACCCACCTAAAACCCCATCCTGAACCAGCTCCAGCAACCACCTTTGTGTCACCACCTTCCAGGGGGAGCAGAACCTGGGATGAAGGAGAGCAAAGAAGGGGTACTGGAGGACTGGGAAGAACAATGATCTTTCAAAGACCTTCTGGTGTGCTGGCAGAACCACAGAAAAAAATCAATGTATTTCCTTTCATCCCATTTCACTGCACATTACAATCTGGGATCACTGTAAGCAGCATTCCTACCACCGTGATCCAATTCATTTTCCAAGTACTGTGAGGATTAAGCACATATGAACCAGAAAGAAAGAAAAAACAAACCAACCATCACACGTGAGAAGTAAGGTCTGGCTTCCGTTTCAGGGAATATTAATAACTGAAATTGTTAACAAGTGACTGACAAAAACTGTTCTGCTTCCTGCTGGTTTAACTGCTTCTAGGCAAAATTATGATTACTGCTAACAAGCCCAGAAATCTAATAAGCCTTAATAACAATACAGAACAGTATGCCACAAAATAACTGCATTTTCTGGTCAGAATGGTTCTCCTGCAGTCAAAAATACAGTGTGAAGGTGGCTTGAAAAGCCAAGTGAAATTAACACTTGATATTCGTGAGCGAAGGGACTTTGCACACAAGGGCACCACTTATTTACTTTTCAGGTCCTGTTAAATTGGTTCACGCTGCCATATTAACTGCAAATCCAAAGATGATAGATATAAGGACAGTATAGCTGCTTCAGAAATATTTTTTCCTCCATTGAAATTATTTTTCTTTCATTATGAAGGATCATGGTTTGGGTTGGAAGGGACCTTAAAGATCATTGAGTTCCACCCTCCCTGCCATGGGCAGGGACAACTTCCACTAGACCAGGCTGCTCAAAGCCCCATCCAACCTGGCCTTGAACACTTCCAGGGAAAACTTCCACACCTGACATCACAATGGAAATTTTTCAGCCGTAATTCCAAGCAAATGCTTGTGACTTTAACAGGTTACATTTTTTCCCCAAAACAGAGGGTTTTGTGGCACAGTTCATGGCAGCTACAACAGAGGGAAAGAGACTTTTAGGTCAGACCCCTACCACTGAAAATTTGTCAGAACAAATTTCCATACATGACAAAGCTGATCTTACCTCCAAAGTGCTGCCTGCAAGATTCACAGCAAATAACCTATGCCAGTACTTCACTACCAAAATATTTTAAAGCTTTGAAATGCTCCAGCAGATGCAGATGTTTTGCAGAGACAGAGAATCTACAGATTAAGCTACAGAGTGTGGACTTTGTCACTGAACAGGAGGAGCTGAACAGTGATCTCCTTTTTTCTTGGTAACTACAACTTAATCTGTATTCCCCTGCTAAAAGGATTGCAATAAAACTCTTTATAATGAAAGGACAATTAAGCCACGTTATGTGCAAAAAGTCATCATTTGATAATGATCCACTAATTTCAGCAAGATAAGACACTAATCACCTATGGTAATCAAATTTGCCCTGGTAATGCAGTGGCTGGACCCTGCTGGAGCAATTCAGAGATGTTCATTAGCTCTGCACCCAGGTGCCACCAGGTCACAGTGTGTCTGATGGAGACACTCCGAGGCTGGGAGGACACCCCGTTACCTCCTGTTCCATTTTTTACCAGAAAAGGCAGATTCTGGATTCATCAGTCATACTTACTGTATGAGTTTCCAGCCACACAAGTACTGGTGTCTGGCAATTCAGAATCTGACAATGCTCAAAGAAAAGTTCGATTATTTATTTTTCACAACATCGTCTATGCCCAAAATAAATGATGGTCATAAAATACTGCAGATTTTCTTCTGACATTGAAAGAATTATCTATAATAAAAGCATATCCATAATAAATCTAATCCATACCCAATGGCAACTTAATCCCATGCAACTCATCTGGGAAAGCAAAGGAAAAGGAGGTGTGCTTTGGTTCTGTCCAACACCACCAGGTGGCAATAGCAGCCCAGCTAACCCATCCCACAGCATGCCAGCAGCACGAACTGCTCATTCCCCCTTCTCCTTTCACTCACTTTTTATCACAGAATCAGCCAGCCCTACCCCGAGCTTTTTTAAACTTAAACTAGGCATCTGTAATAAAAAGGACCCCCACAGCTACTCCTGCTTCATGAGATAGTCCAAAGACTGCGTCCAACCTAAGCAGTTCCCAAGAACCCGTGAATGACACTTCCAATCTGGCAAATCCCACTCTTCTTGCGCTGACAGCGTAGCTGCCTCATGCAGATATCCATCACATTCCCTTGATTTCTGCAAACTGACACCCCTTCGACGTATTTTGGCTCTAAGAAGGAACAGTATGTGAGGCTCCACTCATTCCTTATCCAAACACTACATATATGCCCCAAACCACATGATATATGGAAAAGCAGGAGGAAAAAAAACACTTTTTGATAACCTGAGAATAACAGAAGTACACCAGGCCTCGATTTGCACAGAAAGCTAGATCCAAAAAGTGGCTTATATTTCTCAGATTTCACTGAGTTCTTTATATAAGTGAGTTAGGACTGTATGGTCTTGCTTTACCAGCTTTTTAAAGTTCAGTCAAGAGGCAGAGCTGGTTTGGTGTATGGAAATTAATTGCCATTGCAAACACAAGTTGCAGACACCACACTGAAAGATGCTGTAAATCAAAGAGCAATCTGGCTTCATCCAGTATCCCAGGACTACAGTTTCTAAACTTCTCAGCAGGTAAACAGATCTGTGGGGTCTTTTTCAATGGCGCTGTAGGAAGAATATAATCCTAGGTAAATTCATATATAAAGTTGCATCTCTGACCTGACCTCACCAGTATCCTAGTTGGAATTACAATAAGGTAAGCAAAAACGAGTCACTGACCTACACCTGCTTTCCAGTCCTATAGTCCTGAGCGTTCAGTTACCTCAGACCACCAGGAACTTCCACCTCCAGCACCAGAGATCAGCATTCCCTCCCCAACAGCCATACTTCTGGCCTGCAAGGGTTCACCCACTGACCTAAGTCAAAAACCGTTTTATATGACCCTAAAGTAAAACCTGGAATAACTTGCAGTGTAACCACTGTTCTCTACTACAATTTTCTGTTAAATGAGCTTTTTAATCAAAAGTCTCATCTCAACACTGGGAAAGAAAACATGACTGAAGGTGGTAGAAGAAAAAGAGGAAGGGGAATTAGATTCTCTTGGCTTCTACCCATCACCATAGACTTCTAAAACTGAGTGTGTTCATACTTAGGATGGATTTATCTTCGGGGAGTCAGAACCCACAGCATCTTCTTGTCAGAGGAACAGCTGCTCAAATGCAAGTTACACACTAGGACTTTTAGTCCCAAAATGCTTTGGGGTCTTTAATTTCAGCTCCAGTATTGTCTGTAATTCTATTCATAAAGCTAAATTATGACTTGAACTGCAAAATTCATTCTAGCTCCTTCAGAATTTAAAACACGAAACCAGAATATGAAATTAGCCACTGACTCCAGCTGCAATACATTTCTTATTTCTCATTTTCACCCATACTCATTGGAAATGTAGTTCAAATGACAACCTGAAAATTGGTTTTAATCACAACTAGTACATGGAGGTGCGCCCCCCCCCCCACCTTTTTGCTCCTTACATCCCATAAGCACCCAAAACAATGACATGTGGAGTGGCAGAAGAAAAGCCAAATACCTCTCCAAGGTACTCCAAGGCACCACACATGTGAGCAAGAGGTGTCAAGCTCTGCAAAACAAAACCAGATACCAAAAACTCAAAACACACTTGATTTGATTTAATTATTTTGGGCATTCAGCCTCAGGCCTAACACCACAGGTGTTACAGCATCCACTAATACTTCTGTGCCATTCCTAAGGCAGAGGCCCAACATTTCCCTTTCAGCCTCTTGAATGGAAGAGATGCAATGAGGTAGAACCAGCCAGAGCCCCACGAAAAGGGGAACACCCTTTTGGAGGCCAGCAAGCACTGCATGACTCCAGAGAGCAAGGTAAGGGCTTCCTGAGAGGAAACTCCTGCTTACCAAAACTAGTTTCCTTTTATGACAAGGTAACTCACCTGGTTGGTCAAGGGAAACCAGTTGATGTAATCTCTTGGGACTTCAGTAAAGGTTTCAGTACTGTCTCTCAGAGTGACCTTCTGGACAAAATGTCCAGCATAGAGCTGATAAACACATCGTGATGGGTGAGCAACCGGCTCATGGGTCGGGTGCAAAGGGTGACAGTGAATGGGGTGGCATCAGACTGTCACTAATGAGGTTCTGCAGGGCTCCATCTTAGGCCCTGTGCTTTTCAACATCTTCATTAATGACTTGGATGCAGGATTCAAAGGAACACTAAGCAAATTTGCAGATGATACAAAACTGGGAGGAGCCTGCAGGGAGGCCCTGCAGAGAGATCTCGACAGGCTAGAGGACTGGGCAATCACCAGCCACATGGAATTCAACAAGGGAAGGGGCCAGATTCTGCACCTGGGATGGGGCAATCCTGGATGTACAGACAGGCTGGGGAATGAGACACTGGGGAATGGGAAAGCAGTGCCACGGAAAGGGACCTGGGGGTCCTGGTCGATGGCAAGTTGAATATGGGTCAGCCGTGCCCTGGAGCCAGGAGGGCCAACCCTGTTCTGGGGTGCAGCAGGCACAGCATCACCAGCTGGGCGAGGGAGGGGATTGTCCTGCTCTGCTCTGAGCTGGAGCAGCCTCACCTGGAGTGCTGGGGCAGTTTTGGGTGCCACAATATAAAAAAGACATTAAGCTGTTAGAGAGCATCCAAAGGAGGCCACAAGGATTGTGAAGGGCCTTGAGGGGAAGCCGTATGAGGAGCGGTGAGGGCACTGGGTCTGTTCAGCCTGGAGGAGACTGAGGAGAGACCTCATCACAGTCACAACTTCCTCATGAGAGGAGGAGGAGGGGCAGGCACTGATCTCTGCTCTGTGACAGATTACAGGAGCTGAGGGAATGGCCTGAAGTTGCATCAGGGAGGTTTAGGTTGGATATCAGGAAAATGTTCTTCACTCAGAGGGTGGTTGGGCACTGGAACAGGCTCCTAAGGGCAGTGATCACAGCACCAAGCCTGGCAGAGTTCAAGAAGCATTTGGACAGGGCTCTCAGGCACAGAGTAGAATTCTTGGGAATGGAGCTGTGCAGGGCCAGGAGTAGGACTTGATGATCCTTGTGGGTTCCTTCCAACTCAGCATATTCTGTGGTTCTGTTGAACAGGCTGCCCAGGGAGGTCATGGAGTCTCCCCCTCTGGAAGTACTCAAAACCCACCAGGACACCTTCCTATGTAATCTGCTCTCAGTGACCCTGCCTCGGCAGGGGGTTGGACTGGATGATCTCCAGAGGTCCCTTCCAACCTTAACTACTCTGTGATTCTGTGATAAAAAGATCACATAAGTCAGGCTTTGTTCTCTGCTCAAAGTGGTAAAATTTGCAGAGCTAAATGCAAAGCCAACATGCAGTAGCTCTAGATCTCTAGAAAAGAAGCTATTTTTAAACTGCAGTAGCAATGTGGACTGCATAAATTAGCATAATCTCAGCCTTCACAGATAGTTCTCAGCTGTTTTACATACCACAAATTAACACTCTGCAGATTCCTCGCTTCTACTAACATGGTCAATCATGCATTTCATGGGGCTTAAAATCTCCTTTTTCCATCCTCCAAAATCTCAACGGGCTTTTTTTACACTCCTCTTTTCCTTTTCAGAGCAGTAGTATCACAGGCTCAGGTTCCATTACAAATCTTACAAGGTTTCATGTGTAACTGGTGGTTCTGTGGCTGCCTAAATGCAGGACATCCTCCTGTTTTCTCAGCTGATGGTTTTCTCCTCGTGGGCAGATGGCATGGAAGCGGAGTGCAGATGGAAAACCACAGCCCACAAACTCCTCATTATAATTTGAAATAGTGTGTGCAGCTCTTCGATTCTCATCTTCTCTTTAAATTATTTTCAGCAATAAAGGATAAATTGCTGTTTTCAGAAGGCACAGCCAAAAGTAATGATATCTGTTTATAGCTGAGAACCTTCTCCGATCAGTGTGACTTCTATTTTCACAAGTTTTATTAAAATCCTTAAATCATTACCGGAAAGAACTTTAAATTGAGTATCTCTTGCTCTGATTCAAGTATTCCCTTAAGAAGAACGATCAATAAGAAAAAAACAGATCACACATGCATGAAGGTTTAGGAGTCCCACAGTTAGCTATTTAAGGTAATTCATGGCTCCAGGTATCACTTTACCTGAGCCGCTTGGAATTATAATGGATTTATCTCTGCAGAACACCTGTGAGATAAGGGAGTTGCTGGTGGCAAACTGCAGCAGGCAGCAAGGAGGTGACAATGATGCTGATGGCCTGTGGCTCACAGACTCACCCTGCATCTTCCCTGCCCTTTAGGACTGAAACCCTTCCTGGCAGAAAGGCTCAAAATGAGGGTGCCATAAGAACTAGTCTTATCATTTCTTCAAGCTTTTTCACAGCATGTCCAGTCTGGTGGAATTGGCTTTCCTAACCTTCTGACCAGCTGGAAAAGTCCTAAAAACAGCAAAATAAAAATATCTGTGGTGGAAAATAGCAAGGAATGAAATAATAAGCATTAGAGGTCAAGCTTGGATCCTTGAAAAGTTTGTATTAACCCATGGCAAAGCATTAAAATAAATAAACTTATCCTTTAGCCATAAAAAGAAAACAAACAATACTTGAGACACCCAAGTGACATGGTTGGTGAGGATGTACAAATTCACAGACAGCTCTCACACACAGCATATATGAAAAGTTGGCTGATTTGCTCGTGCTCCAGAAGCCTGGAATCAGACTTGATAAACACAAATAGCCTCATTTGTTCCAAGTTTTGACCTGGTGCCTGACAACCAACTACTAAACCACACTGCTCTACCTCAGCTAGAAAGGAACCTTCTAAACTGTCTCACAAACTGGTTTCTGTCTGTTTAAAAGATGGATACATGTTGCTTAACTATATTTTTGGCCTGCAAGAGTAAAGGCTTTTTCTCAGATGGCTGAATTTAATTGCATATTATACATCAAAAACATTCAGATGTTCAACCTGGTTGCAGTATGCATACACGACAACATAAATGATTTGCTTATATAATGCAGGGCTGTAATCTTCCACAGCATGCAGGCATGCTAATGATCTTACACAGGGACAACACAAGATGAAAGAATGATGTATTTCATCACCAAGGACAATTTATCTTGCCTACATTCATGGAAGAAGGTTATGGGAGGTCATCTTCTTACACATTTCCCTTTCACAACAAAAAAGACAATAATCAGTTTTCATTAGGGAAGACTTGTCCTTTCTCTTGTACCACATGACTTTCCTGTCCCATCCACCAAACACAGCACTGATATCAACCGAGTAGTTACTCGGTTACAAAATACATGGTATTGTCTGGCACAAAGATTTACAAGGGGTAATAGAAATGCTCAAATTTGAGATGCAACCCTTAAGGACCTACCCGCGTCAAAAGAACCTAACACATGTTTTATCTACCAGCTTAATGGCTTGCACTTGAAACTGATGAAGGTCTTCAAAAGTGACCATTTCAAACTGTTGTTTCATGAGAAAACTCAGCGCAAGCTTGACAGAATAAAGAATTTCCAGAGGAAGAGAAAGCTCCATTTTAAGTGCCTTAAGGAAGCCCTGACTCTGTAAAGTCCATCAATATCCCACAGCTCACCCAAAGGCATGTTCAAAGTCTTTGGCGTAAGCAGCTGATCACCCAGGGAAAGGCAAAGAGAATTTTGGCAGAGGATGAGATACTGTGCCAGCATTTCTGATGCAGTAAGAGTGACTCTACCACACATCTGTTTCTCTGTGAGAGGCTGAATCTGCCTGTGACAAGGTCAATTTTGAGAAAGGTTGGTATTAAAAGATTATGCTCCCTCCATCCTCTCACCGAGGTTATGCTAATTATTTCAGGGGAGCAAAGGAATTCTTTGATCCTCCAAGTCCTCCTTCCCTCACAAGGTGACTCTGGCTGCCGGCACAGCACCTAGAGGAATGGCACAGCATATCCTAATTCCATAATTGTGGAATTAGCCATTTTCAACCTTGAAATTTAACCTTAAGAAATTGAGTATGCAGTAATCCCCATAATCCAGGCCTCTACACCTGTCCCTCTTCCAACTAATCTCACCACCCTTCACCATGACACATCTTAATTTAGAGTCCTATCAGCTAAGGTCAGTGTGTAAGTGGATGCTCAGGAGTTGCAACAAGTTATTTGTCACACGGTGGGACCAATTGCTTTGTGAACTCTGCAAGATACAGAAATATCAGCAGTGAGCAGAGCCCTTCGCCAGCCGCGCACAAATGATCTTTACAAACGTTCTAGGAAGCAGCGAGGAGAAGGGATAAATTAATAAATAAATCAATATGTGTAGCGTAGCCCTGGATAATGCGATCTGCTGGTATTAAGTTTTCTCCTGAAGGAGTTAAGCATATACCAGCTGCTCTACATTAAACCGAGCTGGCATTTTAAATCATGCAAATTAGCTGAGCTCCCACCCATTCCAGCCCAGCATTCAACAGCACTGCTGCAAATGATGCAAAGTACTGGCCAAACCAAGCCCTGCCATTTCAGCTGCTGTCAGGGAGGAGAGGAGGAGGCAGGGTGAGTAGTGGCTCTGAGTGATGCTGCAGCTATTCACAAGATGGTTTGCAAGAGCCTCCTTCCACCACAGGTATTGTCTGCATGACCAAAACACACCCATGAGCATGGAAAGCCTGGGGCTTTTATCCGTTGAAAATCCATTTATATATGCTACTAAGAACCACTGAAAAATTATTTAAAATTCAATTATTTGCCGGTGGAACACTGAAATTTCAAATCTCTCTTTGCTTAATGCTGCACAATAAACACTGAGTGGATCTGACGGGTCATCAGCTCAGAAACGCTGACACAGCAGCCAAGGGTGGCATCAGTCCCCTCCATCATGTCCAACACCAGTGGATATTTCTCAGACTGTAAAGGGAACAGATGAAAATCTGTATTTATTCAACACAAAACCCTCTTCTGCTGAACCTGAGAGCACTCAGGAGGCAATAAAGAGGGCTAAATCTTTCTTAGTTCACACTGCTGTGACCAAGAGATTAAGTTTCAGCACAAAGCTGAAACGCTGAAAGGAGAGTGAAGGATCTGCTATTAAGAAGTCTAGGAGCCCCACAGACTTTTAAAAATTACTATTTCAGGTTCCTTGTTGACCTGCTCAACAAGGGGAAGGTGGAATTCATTCTTGTGTCAAAAATAAGGTAAACTGCCTTGTTAATCCAACCTGGTAAACCAACCCACCAGTGGTGGTGACCCATGGGCACAACATCCACCACACAACATTGCATCTTGGTGGCTGCACCACCCATCACCCACGTGGTCCAAACCCTACCAGGGAAAGGCCAAAAGGCATCTTACAGGCAGGAAAGGAAAATCTACATTGCTGCAATGTGGGAAGTTGGTATCTGACTGCTTGGAAACAGGATCCTAGGCAACCACTGCTCTTCCCTCTTGAAAAGCAGAAAGCAGTTTAATTCAGTGAAATAAAGCAAATTCATTACAATTCCCCTGGAGAGGCTCTGTACGGATGAACAGGATGCTGCTGCCTCCACTTTCCAGCTCCGTGCTAGAGGACCTGGCACCTTTCTGCCAGCTTTCTTTGGCAATGCCCATCTGGCACATTACCATGGAGGATCAGACCCCTGTGTGCTCCCCAGCCCATCCCAGAGGAGTAAGATGCAGCAATGCCAAAAATACTCCTTCCCAAAATAATCCATCCCAGTTAAGCCCCAGACAAGTCTGGAATACATGTGGCTGTCCTGAGAAGCAGACTGACCCCTGGTTATTGAGCAAGAAAAGCAAAAGCCATTTCTAAGCTATTGCATAAAATGGTCAATGCACATTTGATCTTGAAACAACATGTGACATTTCTTGACCACTTTTGAAGACTTAAATATCCATAGGGCTCTGGCAAATGGAGAATAATTTAAAGTGGAATCAAATTCATCTCACCAGACTGATCCACTAATTATTGTCTCCATCAGCTGCAATCAAAGTTGCCCATTGATCTTTGTGGATCAAAATGTCAGCACTGAAGTTACCTGTAGTTTCCAACAGTGGGCATGGCTCAAGCGGAGATGGCTAAAGAGAACAGGAATCTGCTTCTAAATATTTGTTTCAAAATATACAAGTGTAACAAAGTCTCAGTACCCATACTCACCATAAAATGTCACACAAGCTAGATCAGCAACAAGAAATCCCACCAGGGTATTCATTTTGTTCTACCAATGGGCAAGTATATAGAATTAACAGATGGCAGAAAAAGACAATGTAATAATTTCTGGTCAGCATTTCCAGCAGAAGATAAGCAATCCTATCAGGGAAGATCCCCTCATTGCATGACACAAAAAGGTACGACTACAACAGTCTTCACAACTGAGAATGTCACTCCATGAGGCATAAAATACATAAAATTACAATTCCA
Source organism: Corvus kubaryi (assembly GCF_017639235.1). NCBI lineage: Eukaryota > Metazoa > Chordata > Aves > Passeriformes > Corvidae > Corvus > Corvus kubaryi. The sequence goes on from NW_024580660.1 coordinate 1,305,628, forward strand.
GCCTATCACACACCTCTTCCACTTCTCCCAAGAGCAAAGCATGGGTGTCCTCAGACAGCTGTTCTAGAAGATGTTCTTCCTAAAAAACTCTGAAAAGTCTAGCTGCTTTGGCTAAAAGGCCTTGTCAGCTCCTACAGTGTTATCTGAGAGATGAGGGAGAACATGGAAATGTTAGGGAAGTTGGTTCAACCCTTTGGTTTGGAGAAAGTGGAACCAAGCCAACAAGACCCCAGCACTGAGAAAAGCTACTGCAGCAGCCAGAGAGTAAGCCAGCCTGTAAAGGGCTGGGTTAGGGTTTTTATTTATTTATGGATTAAATTTTTCATGAGAAAGCCTGGATGTGTATAACTAGGTCACTTTGTTCAGCAGGTGAGACAAACATCTCTGGGTTTCTCCAAGAAGGCTTCACAGCCCAGTAATGCCAAGGCACTTCTGGATTATACCATGGCTGTCATTACATAAAGGACAAGACAGAAGAAATGGACCAATATCAGTGACATGTCAGGTAAAATAAAGCCAATTAGGGACTCCTTCCAACTGTGAAAGAAAGGATACAGCAACTTGTAGCCACAGCTGTAGAGACAAAATAAAACACACAGGGGAAAGGACTTAAGGAAACGTCCAAGAGATGAACACAGGCTAAAAAAATGCAAGTAAACAAGACATTGTCAAAATATGATGATATGACAGTCCAAAACTCAACACGCACAGGGGAAAAAGTCCTGGTAAAAGTGCATTTTCAAATACAGAATTTGGGTATTTTTTTCCTTTCAGGCATTGTTTTCCCACACATTGCTTCCAATTCTAAAATAACCCAAAATTAAAATGAAAAATAATCCAAGGATAACACACCCAAAAATACTTTCAAGAGGCAAAAAAAGGTGGAATGAGAATAAAACTTCAGATCTCAGCCTGTTTTAAAATAAGAAGTGACCTGTTTTCTCATTTATTTTAATAGGTGGTTTATTTGTTTTAAGTTTTAGCAGTTATTTCCATGCCTATGCTTTGCAAAACTGAAGAAACTGAGACTGTTTCCACAAACTATTTCAGAAAAAACAATTTACAGATAAAATTAGAGGCATACAACTAAGTGCCAAGTGTTTGACTGAATTCCAGTTCTTGGTGAATGGAAAACCAGCAGCTTCCTGTTACAAAATGTACCAACAGTTCATGTCTAATAATACACATAATATCTAACCATTTATATACTTCAAATATAGATGTTTCTAAAAATAACACTAAAGCAGGGTATTTTTAGCCAGGTGAATTTCTCAGAAGAATGAGATTCTACAGTTTGCTGCAAAGAAAAAATAGATTAATGGGTTAAAGTTTTAAGAGCATCTCTTGATTTATACCAAAATAAAAAGTAGAAGGTTTAGCTCCAAGGCTTCAAGAAGCAAAAAAACAAATAGGAAAAAAGGTCAAGAGCAGAACACACATCCTTTCATTAAAGGCCCAGCTATTGCTTAATTCACAAATGTATCTTCTTAAACAGCACTTACAATATTTATTCTGTTGCAAATTTAATAAGTTCAAGCAAAATAATTATTGTTTTAAGCACCTCCTTAATTTCTTACACTTTGGTAAGAACAGGGAACTTGTAGGCTAGAAGCATTAAAATACTGTACAAATTATTCAGAGATTTAAACCTAGTGAGGAGACAATCTGGACAGTGAAATTACAGAGTAGACAATGTTTCTCAAAGGACTCTTAAAAGGAAATTAAAACCAGCCAATACCAATTACCAATTATCCTTAATTTCCAAAACCCAGAACTTAATCCATGCTATCTCAATCAATAAAGGCTTTCTTTTCTGATACCACCTGGATAGGCAAAAAGAGCACAAGTGGTGTTGGTCTCATAATTTTATTTCTTTTTGGTACTTCTCAGATACTTGAAACTTGGGAAAGGTTCATGATTTGTTTACCAGACCCCTTTACAATTTGATTTTTTTTTCTTTTTGAGAACTAAAGCTCAGGTTCAGTGCCAGCAGATTTCAAAAGCAGTATCTGTTGTTCTTCTCTACTAATATCCTTGTACCTCTTTCTGCTTGGGTGTCACCGTGCATCAAGTGTCACAGCAGAAGGTGATAAAAATCACTTGCTAAAACAGGGACAAAGAAAGTGAGAGTGTTCACTTAAGAAATTCAACTTCATGGAGTAAGCTAACAGTTTCAAGGACAGAAGGAGGACACACAGACACCATATGCATGAGCATTTTGAGCTGTTAACAAGTAGCAGCAAAGGAGAAAGATAATCTAGTATCAGGGGACTAGCTAGTAATTTTCTAGAGAACTGCAGACTTTCTAACCTTGGCTAAATTTCTTTGTGCCTCAGACACTCACTTAATAAATGTTCTCCATAAAATAAGAATGATATCCCTACCTCTAAGGGGTGCTCTTAGGTTAAGCATATGCCAATTTTCAAGCCAGATAGTTAGATAGACTGTCAAAAGTAAGAGGGGGAAAAAAACCCACATTTTCCAGTATGATAAAAAAACAAATGGAACTTTGAGTGCAAGTAACCCTTTGCATATTCTAAATGAAAACCCAATGATTAAGGAACCTCCTGAATTTATAGTGCAATGTTACACTTGTTGTTCAAATGCAGAGCTTTAGAAAAGGTAGCTCTTCATATGAAAAGACAAAACACTGAAAAATCCATGTTAATCATCACAATAAAACAACTTTGGAATTGTTTCCTTGTTATCTATCTGGGAACACTTCATCTCGAGCAACCTCCCAACAATTAAGTATTTTTCATTATGTATCTAAAAATATATCAAACCCACTGTAATCATAACTAGAAGAAGAATTTGGCTACTTGATAGCCTCAAATTGCTTACAGTGAGTAAAAAAAGAGTCCATCATAAAAGAAGATACAGCACAGGCCTTTTTGTAGGAATGTACTTAGGTACATAACTATAATCATATGAACAAGCTCATTAGTACCAATTGCACATTTATTTTGTGCTTATGTATTTTGATAACCTGAATCTATATCTTTTCCTAGCTTCTCACAACTGCAGTAAAATCTATCCTTTGTTCACATCCTAAACGCGACCCCATTTGGTTTCTTCTGATTGCAAAAAGCGATCTTTTATGTGAAAGTTATCAGTATGATTGACCACATTTCTCATAATTTCATTTATAATTAGCTCGGCAGTCGTAGCGAGACCAAATTTCACACCACTGAGGCAGCTCACGCGATGGCGCTGAAACCAATCGATGTTCATCTGACTTTAGATTGGGTCCAGATAAAGATTTGCTTGATCTCTGTCCCTTCTGCAAGCTGGTTCAGCATTAGAACTGTGAAACCCAGGATCACACACAAAAATGGCTAATGCATGTGAGAAGGGAAGGCATAATTTCTCTGCAATATGCTCCATTAATCTTTCTCTCTATGAAGCTTCACATTAGCAAGACAGTGATACAGAGGTTTAAACAGCTCCTGGTAAAGTTAATTAAACTATAGAAAAGTAATTACTAATATCTGAATTATGTGGCTTCATTTGGATTGCTAATGGCATGAGCACAAGGGGAGTGAGGCAGAGAAGGGAAACTTATAGCCAGCAAATCATGGGGCACGTGTGGCTCATCAGTTGATGTGAGCCTAAATTTGAAGTGTGGAAAAAAACTGGAGGAACCTATTAAGTTAATCAGTTTGAGAGCAGTGCACAGCTGACTGAAAAACTCCCTGGAATGTGCCAGCAGTGTGCCATCAACCTGGGAATGGCTATCCACTAGATTTATTTGTGGGGAGTTGTAACGGAGCTTCCATACCCTTGTCATTACTTGGACCACAGAATGGGCAATGAGGAAAAAAACAGAGATGTTTTTAATCTCGACAGGTGTGGCAAATGCATTTGGAGCACACCCCAGATGTAGATGACCTTGACAAATTAGGAAAGAAGAACTAAATCACTAGGAGAAAAATCTAGTGCAAGACTAGAAAACCGGGACATCTAGAACACCTCAGAACCAGACCACCCCAGATCCAGGGTGCCCAACTCAACAAGATCTTCACAAACTGGGAAAGCAATATGAAGAAAAATCTAGCTGAGCAAGATAGCTTGATTTCAGACAATGACATCTAAGCAGTTTTAAGCTGAATTCCTTTAAAAAAAGGAGTCTAGGGAAACTGAAAAAAGTTCAGTAGATAGCACAAGAAGTTGCAAGAGTTCTAGAAACCCTAGGCTTTGTCTAGTGCAGGGAAAGAGAAAAGTGAAGGAGAACATCACAGCCAGTGAGCACCTGCCTGCCAGGTCCACCAGGAGAGGGCAACTGTCTGGTTTTCAGCAAATGAATATTGCAAAGAAGTTTGCAAAGAAATACAAATTCCTACCCCCACCCCTCCCAGCCAAACTAAGCACAATTACAGGTAATTGCTGAACATACGTACTTTAAACCCAGGTTAAACAGATGTCTCTTAACTTGAAGTGTTTTAGTGGAAGGGTGGGACCAACCACTTAGCAAGGTCCTGGTGCCTTTAGTCCTGCTTCAGTTACTGCAGATACAAACAGTGATTATTTTCTAGGTTCTCTGGAGAAAAAAAATCAAGAAGCAGGAGAATACAACCTAGCAGCAATAACTACAGTAATTAAATCCACGATCTCCTTCAGTGACATTCACAATAACATGGCAGCAGACTCTATGCCTGTATGGCATCTTCCTTCTTGCATCTGCACGAACAATCATACCATGCCCACAGACTCCTAATTGGCAATGACTTCTCTCTCAAATAACTAATGCAAATTTAGTAGCCAAATGCATCTGACTTTTTCAGAATCACTGAGAAATACCATTTTGTAGATGAGAGATCACAATCTTGCTATCTACTCGATGGAAGTTTCTCTGGTAACTAAGTTAAATATTTCCAAAACAATTCTCTCTAAAGATGGGTACAATTTATTGGCGGTGTTTTCAAATTAGACAAAATAAGCACCACTGTAACAGTCGGTTACCGTTGTGCACAACACAGGGGATTTAATATGGAAAAATAGAGTGTGTATATCAGTAACAGTAAAATAGGAATGATACTGCCATGATTCATCGACCTAAGATTTCCTACTAGCATCTACAATGAGCTTGATGCTAAAACCCTCAGACCTTTCTTTGGAAAGTGCCTCTGAAATACTCTGAAGTATGCTTTTTATAAATTGCACAGCATTTAAAAAAACACACTGCCCTTATAAGGCCTTAAGGCACGAAATTTCCAGTTATAAAATCCAGCTTACACATGTAAAACCATATCAAGAGGAACGAAATTAGCAAAACATTTAGAAGTTTTCACTGATACCACATTTGTGAGCAGGACAGGACATCTTTATTTTCAGCAAGTTGTTTTTTTTTTTAATTGGTACTTTAATGAATACCACCTACAGTACTCATATTCCCTGAAGAATCAGGTTCAAGAAAGGTACCACCTGGCACCGAAAAAGCTCATGAAGCTTTGCAGTGGTGTGTAAGTGGCTTGAAACATGCTAACCCAGCATGAGAACATGGTCTGGTACCCTCACATGGTGGCTTCTGGACTATGCACTAGACATAGCCTCTTCTCCAGAACAATCAATCAAATAAGCCACTAAATTTTGTATTATGTAGTGCAAAAAGGACCCACTTTAATGGGATTAAGAACAATTCCTTGAAATACTCCCAGAACCAAGAGAATTGATCCAAGTGATACAATCTCTCTCTCATTCTCCCTCCGCCCACACAGGAGGGAGGATATGATGTCCTTCCTTGTGGGCTGAAAATTCTGCACAGGGACCAAGATCTACAGATGATAGGTGCCAAAACAATTGGCATTGGTCCAACTTGTGGATCCCAACCCTGAAGTCTACTGTAAGAATATAACTTCCCTCCCTCACAGGTGATGCCAGGTGCCTGCACAGTAAAATGGTGAGGGTCACATTGGTGCTTCAGATAAACCACCCAGACAAGCAAAGTGATCACCCTCAGATTCTCAAGATATCCAGACCTGGTGCAGTGTTCAAGACTAAACCTTACCAGGCACATTATCAGAAAGCACTTCTATACCTGAATGCAGCTGAAGGTCTTCCAAGATAAAAGTGCTTCAGTGCTGACATATCACCTGGCAGCTGTCTATCCATCCTGTTCCTCCTCCCTTGGCAGGGAGGAACAGCAGGAAAAGGAACGAACAGTGCCCTTGATACAACACATCTGGAAAAATCTCCCTCTAGATACCAACTGGCATTCCAAATGGCAATTCCTTGAATGGCAAAACCCTGCACTGCTTTTGTGGACAAAGGATCAAAGCTGGATCAGTAAGACCAACAAAAAAATGACTGTGTTTATTCAAGAAAATAGACAGTGAAAAAAGCCTCACTGATTCACACCTTAAAAGGTGCTGGTCATCTGCTCAGACTACCAGCCAGAGGAGGTTGCTGAGAATACAAAGCTTAAGATCTCTCCTGATGCTGAAGTAATTAAAAATGTAAAATTACCTGACATTTCCTTACCCAAAATCACTCCCTGTTCAAGTATAACAAGTTAGCATCAAGACCCTTTCATCATCATGCTACAAAACATGGGGTTTGTTCCACATCACTGTAAGGGTTAAAACCACCATAGTGTTGCCCTTACTACTGCAAAGAGCTCCCACTGGCAGGATCTCTGTGAGCCTAATCTGTTACAAGATGAGAAAGTGTTTCTGAATAACAACCACTTTTTCAGCAATGAAGATTTCTATGCAGAAACCATGGCATGTGTGAGAGAAAGGGGAGCAGATAATGAGATTTTGCTGACCTTTCATAATCACAAGGACAGACTCAGGCACAAGTGAGAGAGAGCACTTGATTCTCTTGTAAGGGCAAGATGTGATGCACAGGTTGGTCTGTCTGCTGCCACTACCCTGCATCAATGCTTGGCTGTCTTCTTTTCCTGCTCTCAGTCCCTCAGGAACTGCTCCAGTCATATCTGTCTGGCCTGAGCAGCTCAGTACGTCACCCTGTCTACCAGCAATGAAAGTGCAGCATATCCTGAAATCGGGGCACGCGGTCAAACATGCCCCAATCAGTAGGCACACTCATCTGAAGGGAACAGGGTTAGGAGGCCACAGATTTCAGAATCTAGGTGGTAGGGATGATCCATTATTCCTCAAAGAAGGGAAAAACCAGGTAGACTATTTGTCATCGTTTCCCTCTCTCAGCATAATGGTATCACCTTCCACCAGGCTTGGATATTGGCAGAAGCAGCATGTAACATATATGGCTGTTGCCAAAATACATCACAGGGCTGTACAGCCATCTCTGTACCACAGCAATCAATTGTGCTTGCTGCAGCAGCCCATCTGCTCTGCTCCCTCCGTAGCACAGTAACATACACGCTGTGCCCACGCTGCTGCAGAGCTCACCGGGGCACAGCAGTGCAGGGCAGTCCCAGCCATGCTGACAACCTCACCCTGCCCACAGAAATTAAACCAGCTGAGGAACATACATTTCTCCTCCCTATGCAGCACGCAGCATATATAAAAATACATTAGAAGACGGACACAGGTTAAAGGGAAACCTGAAATATGTGTATTGATGATGTGCTGCTGCATCTATGATGTCATGCACGTACAGCATTACACAGGCAATTCCATTTAAGTGTTCATTTCCTACATAATCTGTTTAATTTAGCTGCACTGAATGACATGCATATTGTAATCTAGCATCAAGCACTGCCTCCCATTCACTCCCCACACAGCTACAAACACAGAATGTTCACACAACTAGTGCTCTGGTACAGTACGTGACCAAACACAAAACACATTCATGACAACCAGCAATCCTCCCCCAGCCCAGGCACACGAGCCAGCCCTTTCACTTAGCACCTACAGCAAGCACACAAAGAACACACCCCACAAACAACATCTCTACCATCTCCCTCCTGTAAATCCCCCCAAGTTCAAGCAAAGGCAACAGAGAAGGTAGCACAGGCAAGCAGCACATGCAGCCCCATCCCTCGGCACCCCACCATCAGCTCCATCATGCTGACAGAATTACACATGTCACTATGTGGAATATAAAACATCCCACCACTGCAGACAGATGTTAGCACACACACACACACGCACATCCCTTCTCACACTGCTGTTTACCCCAGAAAACCTGCTGCATGCTCTCAGCACAGAAATAAATTCTTGCATACACCTCCCCAGGATTTGGTGCCTGCTAACCTGTGTGTCAAATCCACTTTCTACCGAGCTACTCTTCCTTGCTGGGAGGCCATCTCCTGCGTTTTCTTGTCCATGAGAAGATTTGAGAGGAATCTGGCTGGAATACAATGGCTTCGTCACCTCCACCTTGTTCCCAAACTTCAGGTAACAGGGCTGTGGGATGGTCCTGGCCGTTGGAACATGCAGGATTGGAGCAGCGCTGTGTACGGGTTTAGGTAGTCCCGATTTCATTTTGGAGGCTACCAGGATGGCTGGCATTTTCTCTTTCTGCTCTCCTAACACGTTTCTGTCAGCAGCAGCAACAGCAGAGACAGCAGGCAGGGAGAGAGAAAAGGACACGCTGGGAAGCTGTTCTACTCTAAAGCAGCCTGGTCACTGCAGAGATCTCCAAAATCAGCTTAGAATTTAAAATAAACAATAAAACCAATTTAAAAAAACTTTAAAAAAAAGGAAAGGGAAAAAGAAAAAAAGAAAAAAAACCACACCACTTTCAGCCTAAAATATTGCCCAGCTTTATGCCAGCCTTCCACCTGTTTCCTCTAATTTTATTTTCAGTTCTTTACCACTGTCCTCTTTCCTATTTCTGCTCTGTAACTTGTTCCTTCCTTTCTCTATCTGACTCCTGCAATTTTCTTGCCTGGAAATGAGAGACTTTCACTCCATTATCTTGTCACTGCATCTCCAAAGTGAGGCAGCCTTTGGAATTAAAAAAAAAAAAAAAAAAAAAAAAAAAAAGGAACCTGCTGCTGCATATGCTTCCCCTTCCGTACGCAATAGAGAGTGAGCGAGCAGGATTTCCAGCTTAAGATGTCTTTCTTCAGTCTTAGCCAAGAAGCAGATGTAGCTCAGTGTGTTAATGACTGATGCCCTTGGATACGAGCCTTAGAGAATCAAGCTTCTTAAGCCTAAATAGCTGTGAACAGGACAACGATGCCGGAGCAGAAGGAGAAACGTCCACTGACAGCGATTTTAAATCAAAATATATCAGTGGCCACAAAATCTCCCGGCTCCCCCGGTGCTGAGCATAAAAAGCTGGGGGGGGAGAAAAAATTTAAAATAAAAGCGATTCAGCTGTGAGAGGGAAGGGAAATCAGCCGGCAGCTCATGCTCCCTCCCGCAGTGGAGCGGGCTCCCGCCCGGCGCTGCTCGGCGCATCCCGGGGGGGCCGGGACCAGCCGGGCGGGAGGCGGCGGCTGCCCGGCCCCGCCGGCTCCGAGCGGGCAGGGCGGGCCCCGGATTGGTCCTGCCCGCTCCGAGCAGGAACAAAAAAAATAAATAAATAACGAAGAAATCTCTCCCTCTCTCCGCAGGGGGAGGAGCGGCCTCGGCTCCCGCGGCGGGCAGGGAGACCCGCGGGGCGGAGGGGTCTGGAGGGATGCTCCGGGGGCGCGACACGGAGCGGTTTCTTTTTGAAATTTGGGAAAAAAAAAAAAAAAAATTCAAATCAAAACACCTGGAGGTGACTCATTGTTCGTGGCTTTTCGGGAAGAACTGCCGCTGCCAGCATCAACAGGAATTTGAATAAGCACAGTGAGTAATCCGGCCCTATTTTAGCAACACTTGGCTTTGGGGAGCCTTTCAGTGTCGCAGGTTCCTCCTCACGCTGCTCTGTGGATGCCAGGATCCGTTACAACCCCCGGATCCCCCATTCCTGTGTATCCTGACACATTTCAGAGCCGCACATGTTCCTCTTCCTGCACACACCTGCACCATCCTGGACAGTGGAAGACTATCAGTGTGCAAATCAAGGCACCAAGAGATGCCTTCAGACTGTATAGGGGGCTTCAGCACCAAGATATGCAATGCCACAGTGCCCAATTTTCAGCAGGTCTGTAAGGGCAGGCAAAGGCTTTGACTTATCCCTCACTACAAGAAAGAAATCGAAGGGCTGGAATGAGTCCAGAGAAGGGAATGAAGCTGGGAATGGAGCACAAGTCTGATGAGGAGCGGCTGAGGGAGCTGGTGGGGGGCTCAGCCTGGAGAAAAGGAGGCTCAGGGGTGACCTTCTGGCTCTCTACAACCCCCTGGAAGGAGACTGTAGTCACGTGGGAGTCGGGCTCTGCTCCCAAGTTACAAGTGACAGGGGGAGAGGAAATGGCCAAGTGGTGCCAGGGGAGGTTTAGATCAGATATTAGGAAAAATTTCTTCACAGAAAGGATTGTCAGACATTGGAACAGGCTGCTCAGGGAAGTGTTCAAAAAACACATGGATATGGCACTTGGGGACATGGTTTAGTGGTAATATGGCAGTGCTGGGTTAACAGTTGGATTTGATGATCTTGGAGGTCTTTTCCAACCTTAACAATTCTATGACTACAGGGAGGGTGCCTCAGAATAATATTCACAAAAGCAACACGAGACATGGAAGCAAAAGGAGCATTTAAATCACAACCTCATCACAGTCCCAGTTAATTGCTTTATTTCCCGAGCAGGGCCGCTTCCTTCGGCTCCTTATTCTCACCTCATCCACACCCCAAATACTGAACCCCTAAACCAATGCCTGGGTGGAAAGAGTGATCCCAGCAAGGAGAGAGTGGTTTGGGTTGGAAGTGATCTTAAAGATCATCCAGTTCCAACCCCCCTGCCATGGGCAGGACAGCTTCCACTAGTCCAGGTTGCTCAAAGCCCCATCCAACCTGGCCTTGAACGCTTCCAGGGATGCGCCATCCAGAGAAGCAATGAACCTACACTTGAAGTATTTGAAATACACACTGGGTGAAGCTACTCAGTAGGACAGAGGAAGCCCAGCCCCACGGCCCCTGCTCCATCCAGGCTGTGAGCAGTGCTCAGGGAAGGAAGGCTCAATCATGCTCAATCACTCACGTCAAGGGGAGCTGGGACCTGCCTATTTAACACTCTGTCTTTGGAGGAAGTTTTAAAGATGCAAACCTCAGGTTTTTAGATCTGAGACTCTTTCAGATAGAAAACTGAGGCATTTCTTGGATTGTATTATAGGTGTGTCCAGGATGAAGACAGCATTGCTGGATCCTTCTGCAGATGTCATCTTCAATGACTGACCCAAGGTTACACAGTGACTAAATGGCAGAACTAAAAATTAAAGTCAGAAATTGTGCTCTACTTATTATAAAGTACTATTCTTCCTCAACGTTGCAGTGTAAAATGTAATTCAAGTTCCCACAGTACACATAAAGCTCATCTGCTGAGTTTTGGCTGTTGCTGGGATTTTTCAGCACATCTGCTTTCACATGTACCAGTTCTGCAGGCTGTTTTGTAGAAACTACAAAAGGGTAAATTTTATGGTAGCTGGTTTTTTAAGTAACTTCTTCCACCTCAATCTCTTTATCCACCAATTTCAGATGGAAAAATGCACATCCCTCTTCATCCACCTCATTGAGATCCCACCGAGACAAATCTTCTAATGTTCTGTCATAACTGTGCACAATGTCAGCTTAAATACAGCTATAGAGAAAATTTCAAAACCCTACAATTCAATAAAGAAGGTACATTTACCATCTGAGAGGACTGGTAGTCCTTGGAGCAGAAATGTGTCAAATGCTCCAACACCATTTCCATTGTTCCATGCTGAGAACTCAGCCTTGCTGGCTAAGAGAAGGTTGGGCTCCAGTATGAACACCTTGAAAAAGATCCAGGCCTGAAAACCAGGCTAATTTTAGGTCTGTAATAAAATACAGTAAGGTTTAAAAGCTATTAGAAGATCTAACTGACAAGCTTTATATTCTGTTCTTCTAAAACTTACACATTTTATGAGGTTCAGGCCACCAATCCCTGCTGCACCCAACTTGCCAGTTCTTGTTGTTCTGTTTCTATCTTGGAAAACTGGCTAGGTTACAGGATACCAAAACAGCCACTAAGTTAATTTGACCAAAAGAAAAGGATTCCTTTCATTGCTCCTTTAACAATTATGGAATCTGATCCTTTGATGATGGTGGATTGAATATTCCACAGTTCCTTTGGACACTTAAGGGAGTCTTACTGATTTCTCAGTGTGCAGTCCTGCCTACTGAGGATGATGCCATCTGAATACACTCAGTCCATGATCCTGACAGCTATTCTGCCAAATCAGTGAAATGGACACATTCTTCACCAAAGCTTTAATGTGAATTCCTGTTAACACATTTGAAGAGTGACCTAGAGTTACTGCTCCTCTCATGGATTCAGTTTGCACCTAATAATCCTTTGTCATCTAAAACCTGGGGGAGTTTTTATGTTACACAGATTTTGCTGTATGTATCTAAACAGCACAGCATAATGGCACTGAAACGCAAACTGCTGTATCCAGTGGCAGTGCAGTCACACCATGAGATCATAAATTACATCACATTACAGGCATTATCTGCAAAGATGGGCAACATCAATTCTCGTCTGTCTTTGGAATTGACTAGTCTTTGGCTTGTCTGGATTTTTGGTTTTGTTTTGGTTTTGGATTGTTTTTGTTGTTGCTATTGTTTAATAAGTTCATTTTAATCTGTTTTTAAGGCTAGGATTTTTTAAAGAAACTACTTCTCTTGGACAGTCAAAGGGATCTGAGAACCTGTCTCTTATCTTCTTTGAAAAACCCAACCAGTTTTCCCTTCCCCTGTTTTGAATCACCCAAATTTCTGTGTCTAAACCAGAAGTAATCTTAAAAAGGAGGCAAATTATAAAAAAAAACAAGAGCTCCATTCCTTCCCAGAAATGCTGGATAAGCCTCTGACTAGGAAAAATTCCCTTGCAGCTTTAAGTCTGATGAGTACCTTTGCCTGAATAACCACAACATCCCCCCCTTATCTGCCTGTAGTCCGGGGAGCATCCACCCACTCCCCAAATGGGGGAATATGGAAGGAAAAATGCTATCAACAAGCACTTTACTTCCCTGTTAGAAAAAAAACCCACCAACACAATGAAACCACAATAAACCCTACTGATTTGGCTTACACAGCTGATTTTGAAGCTCAGAAAGTATCACTGCTTTGGACTCAAGCTGTGGCTGCTCAGCACCATGTAGTGTCAACTCAAGTGCCAAGACTCTGGTGTTGAGAACTGGCTTAATACTCTCAAAATTTTAGTGAGCAGACTCATGTGAACTCAAGAACTTAACACATCAGAGGAAACTACCTGAATGCCCTGTAGTTCAAGAGCTTGTAGGCAAGTCAGCACATTGCCCAAAACAAAGCCAGTAAACAGAACAAAAGCCCAGGGTTGACTGCTCTTGAACAGATGATCTTTATGAATGAGATGAACGTTTCTGGAACAGTGAAACCATTGAAGCTGCCTCCACAGCTTGCTACCAATTAACAACAGAACAGGGTCTCTACACCCAAGTGGAAAGAAAATGCCTGTATGGATTGCATGTGGATATTGCAAGTAAAATTAAAAGCTTGACGAAAGGTAGCAAAAGATCAGAGAATCAGACCTTCCTTTCAACTTGTGGTTAATATTCATCCTCAACGAAGCCAAATGTTACATTAGCCTAAATGGAAAAACCATGTCGAATTATGCTATCAATTAGAACACCTCATTAGCTGGTGTGGTGATTCAGAACTGCTGATAGAACTGAACTCAAGGCTTGAAAATACCTTGATCAACACTATCCTTGGCTTTTAGGCATTAAGGATGTACCTGCAATATCCCAGAAAAATCGTTTCAAGCTGAGGTGAATATCCCTAAAATGTCACCACACACTGTCAGAATCAGAGGGCTTAATTGTACTCTCAAACCCATTCTCATCAAGCTCTACTACTGCCAAGCAGCTGTCCTATAGACTGTAGGCATGTTCAGCTTTGGCACAGCTCCATCAACTTAAGTGAAGTTATGACAGGAATAAATATGGACCTATTTTTGGTACTGCAGGCATTTTGCACGTTCACATCCATCTTTAGTCCCTGGTCAGTATCAAATATGGAAAAGCCTGATCCCATCTGCACATTTACATTACCATTCTATGAAACAACCCATAAAGGTGTAGAGGAGTAAAGGTGTAAACCCCATAATTTTTTGTTGTGTTCCCCCAAGGGGAACAGTAGAGATTAGAAAGAGGAATGTGGATAGAAGCATTATATAATTTGGCATCCTCTCACCACAGCAATTATAATCTGTACATGTGAGTTCTTTATATAGAGCAGTGAGGAGGAAACCTTGGTTCTGTTCCCAGTTCTTTTGACAGAATCTTGTCTGCATTACACTAATTCTGATCTAAAATTCCATTTGTAATCCCCTGACATGCTTCTAATTCACACTGGGTTTAATTCCATTTAATTTTATAATGGTGTCAAATTTTAAAAAATACACAAGCCAAGTTGCACCTGGACAAGAACATCTGTTCCACTCATTTTCAGAAAATACACAGGAAAGTTCACTGGCTGCACTAGTGATAGAGGCAGATGCTCTTGCACGGTGACAGAAAATGGCCCCATTTTAAATTAGCATCTTCTGAACAATGCTCACATTTAATCCCACTTTGTACCAGAACGCTTCATGGTTTTGTAATGTAAGCCTGTAGTAGTGCTTCACTCAATAGCTTCCTAAGTTTCTATTGTCATAGCAAATGCACACTCACAGCTTTGAATTCATTACGCTCCCATTGCCTTTGGATTTGTAGCCATATCAGTTTCTCACAATCTAATAAAAACTGGGCCCAGCTGTCTTGAGACACACACTGCTATGGGGTTCTGTGATGGGCTTTGGAAAGGTCCATCTCTCTGACGTTGCGTGTGAAGTTCATTCCTCGGACTTAAAATCATCAGGAACAGAAAGGCATGAGGAATGCAAGAGCTTATTTGAATTAATGTTTTCTGTGGCGGTGTAAGATTTAGATGCTTACTATTTGTCTGTGCTGTAGTCACAGCAGTGACCACTGTGTAAAGCATATACACATGAATAATCTTTATGATCCTAACAGAGGAGCTCTGTCAGGCCAACCTATAGCTCACCTTGACTTGCACATCTCAGTGTCTGTGACCATAACAACATCATCTCTCCATGCCACTAACAGCACCTGGAATAAATACTGCAATACCATTTTGGAAAGAGACTTGCAAATCACATCTTCCCGACAGAGATGTGCATCTGGGTATTCTTAATCTATTCATGTGTCCTTTGTTTCCACAAGGTTAATAGTACCGGCTCCTATATTATTTTATGCCTGACTTGACATTGCCCATGGCTTCATGTGTTTGGAAAAGCAAGGAAAACATCTGTGACTAATGAGCGTATCATAGAAGAAAGGTGATGACGATGATGATGATATAAATACCACAAACTACTCTTGACTTTAAGAACCATCAAGTTAAGAGGAAATAGGAAGGAGAGGACCTAAAAAAATGCTCTCTTTCCTCTGCTGCTATTCTCTCTACCCTCTCAAGAAGTGGCATGTTAAAAATAGCCACCACTTACAAGCTAACAACCTCACATCATCAGGTAGTCCCCTTCTGTAACCTTGCTGGCACGCTTCAAATACACCTGCTCCATCATCTGGAAGAGTTGTCAGAGCCTAAAGGTAGAAACCATCTGAGAAGCGGATCGGAAGAAAAGGCTGCATTTCAAAGCCTTTTTACAGCTGGATCTGCTTAAGCATTCCAACCCAGCCTCAGCTGCCATCAGTCTCTCCCACATCAGCAGTTCTGAACAAACACAAATTGGCCAGATTACCATTAAGCAACTTCAGCTATTTTGTAAAGAGCAAAGTATCACTACTCAAACTAAGTGGCAAGGACCAGATTTTCACTTGCCCTAAATCAATGTAGTTTCTCTACAGCCAACATCAGAATTTAACTTCCAAATTCAAAGTATTTATTCAAATCTTCTTTACATAATGATTCCAATCCTATCATATTCTCATATTATCTCCATTCCCCTCAGCACATATTTCCTATCAATTTGTATTTAAAAAAATCCTCTTGCCTACTGAGCCCAAGCATCCAGTCCAGCTGCACAGTGCAGCTCTGGAGCCATGGAAGAAGAGCTTGTGGTGCTCACCAACTGCCAGCTGGTATCAGGGAATGATGAATATCATCCTACACTTCCAAGTTTTGCCAAGTACACTTCACAACCCAAGCCTGCAGGCAGCCACTCTTCCCTAGAATCAAAAAAAAAAAAAAAAAAAAAAAAAAAAAACCAAAAAGGAGCATTTCCACAGGGCAACCATTCAGGAGCAGTTCTCTGCTGGAAGTCACCTGCAATGCACCATGTAAGGTTACTAATTGCAGTATTACAAACACCAGCTATTTCTGAACGTGTACCAGAAAAAAATAATCTACAAACCCAGATTGTTCACAGTGGTACCAAAGGAAACACAAAAAGTGCATAACACAATGCCCTGATACCAATGCTGCCTACCTCCACAGCTCCTTTAAAGAAAGATTTGTCCTGAGTTGATGTTTATGGAAAATAAAAGCGCATCCTTATCAGCTAAATTTTGGGGTAATGGTTCTACTGAAATTCTTAAATCAAAAAGTTCAGTGAAGCTTCTTCAGATTTACACAGACATAAATCAACCATCAACCCAACAGCCGTGAACATTCTTGAGAGTCAACATCTGCAAAACCAACCTCCCTCACCAATGTGATGATCTAGCAAGGGACTTTGATGAGGATTACCTAACCCATAAACTGTGGGAAAAAAACCCCAGCAAAAAGTAATAATTCATTTTATTTTTAAAAATCACACGTGCATTTGAGGGAGAGGTTTACTTGCACCGGCCAAACATCACACTCAGTTTTAAACCAGAAAGCTTAAATGACCACTTCACAAGGAAATGTACAGGAAACAGTTACTCTTTAATCTCTCTATTAACCTAGCACAGAATAATCAAATTTAAAGTGCTGCAGGGCCACTGCACAACCTCATGCAAGGCAGGATCAAGCTTCCTTTCTCAAATTTCCTTATATTTCCTTTGTTCTCCCATTCTCCCATTAGCAAACTGATAACTTACCCTCCTGCTGTTCTAACACTGATTTTTTCAAGCATTTGTAATATCCGCCACCCAAAACTGACATAAAAACCTACTCATAAACACTGTCCTAACATTTTGTTTCTTACCAAATCAAAGAAGATTCCCAGTGTAATGATTAATGACATGTTTGTTGCCTTAAATAGCTTTGATATTTCAACTTTTAACCGATTTTATTTTTTTAAGGTGACAGGTCTCCTGCCACCCTGAATTTTACCCATGATGCTGTACTGAACTCACATGGTTTAAAGCTACAGTATAAAGACCTGACAGCATTGCATTTATTTAACACACCGTATCATATGATTTTTAATCACTGCTCTCAGTGTCTGGAATATTTTGGGAAAGTATCAGTGTCAGAACGCCCCATGGCCATAAGGAAGATCTGCCTGATGTTTATCACTGGAAAACAAACAACAGGCCGAAGGCATAGCACTGAGAGAGAAATTTTCTTAATTTCATATTTCCTCTTGAAATTTTAGTGGCAAGGACACTGTTACACACAACCTATTTTCAAATAAATGGCATACAGGTGATGGAATAATTTTCTGTGTTCTGAGACATAATCACCTCCTGTATGAGAATTAACATGAGCTTTGTTTATTCCAGCAGTAAAACAACCTGTATTCAAGCTTGCCCAGCTGTCTAGAAACTCAACTGATTCCACTGTAAAAGCAGGTGTAGTCAATCATTCCTGTCACAACATTAGCACATTACTGGCTGTTGGCAAGTGGGTCAGCTTGTCACAGGCAAAGCACTTCTCAGCTGCTCTGTTTCCTTCCATCCTGGTTGGCACATGAAGCAATGCTGTTACAGCTGCTGAATTCAAAAGGCATCCATCTGTTTAACTTCCTAAAATGACTTTAAAGAGTGGGATACAACAAACACATCTGCTACCTCAGCACGTTAAAAAAGATCATCTGGAAATTAACTGGGAAATTATAAATCTTTTTAGATAGGGATCCACAGTGAAGCTCCAATACACATGTAACATCTGTTCCACCTTCAATTATAGCTCGTAGCTTTGCACCTCTGGCTTTCTGAAGAACAGGGGCAAGCCTTAGTTGTAACCAGCTCTGTATCCCCTTATCTTTGTTCACAAACACATCACTGGGCATCCAGCTATTCAGTTCTGTCACTCCTGAAAGGCTCAACTGGATAAAACCTTGAGCACTGTGGTCTGACCTCATAGTTGACCCTGCTCTGATTAGGTTAGACTGAAGACCTCCTGAAGGCCCTTTCAATCTGAATTAGCCCAACTATTCCCAAATAAAATAAAAGATAAAAATTTTAAAATTCCATTAGTATCTACTGGAAGAACCCAAAGTGGAAATCAGCTATGAACAATGAACTGGTCCATCACAAGAAATGCTTAGGCAGGAGGGCCAGCAGAAGAAACCAGTGGATCAGATTTTAGGAATAAAACATTAGCACATGTTTAAGTGTGATTTTCCTTTCAGTTCTTCTCTCACATCTCTCTCAAACACAAATGTGTTATCACTCTGAATTATGTGAACAGATGCTTACATCTAGGATTTGCAATTTACATTAACCTAGCCAACATTAACAGCGACTTCTATACCAAATGCAAACCACAGTGCATGTTTTCACCCTAAGGTACAACATATGTGTAACCTGCAGCACCAGGACATCTCAGTAAGTTCCTTGGCTACCTGCTGCATTCTCAGCAGACTCTTCAGGCATCCCGATTTCATCTGCAGAGCACAGGCAGAGCTGGTGTAACATAACCCAGGAGAGACATGCATCTTCCACAGGTCTGTGGGCACCAGAAAGGCTGGCAGGAACACAGTGAGCCATGAGAGATCCCACACAAGGAGCTGCCATATCCACTGGAGAGGTGAGAGGAACATACAAGGACACAGAAGAAAGGCAGGCCCTGGGGAATATGTTAACACCAAACTGGGAACCAGGAGAGGTGCTCTGGCTAAGTGCTTGTGAGCTACAGGCCAAGGCAGACCTTCAGTAACAGGAATTAGTATGTGATACTCAATATTAGAGCAAAACCTCTGAAGTGCAGCACTTTGCAGCACTAACACTGTTCTGCATGTATACAAATGAGAAACCAATTTTTCTGTGCTGTAAATAGCTTGTGCAATTAATGGCAGTTAGCTGTTCCTGTCTTTTTCCAATTACAGACTCAGGAAAAAAAGGGCATATTAAGTTACCTCATGCAATTCTGGACCACCTACTGTTAGAAGAGCAATTTGAGGATGAGTTGCTACTGCTAATTATCAAAATTAAAACCTGAAATAGAAATGTTCACTTTTAAAAGTGAGATGATTTCCTATTGCAGGCATAACTTTCCCCTGCTCTCCCCTGCCAACAGTTATCACTTTTGTCTGAGATTTCTGGACTGAAACTTTGAACACAGAAATGCCATCATCCAGAAAGCCTTTCAAAACATTTTGGGTCACCATTTTGGGTCTTTCAAAACAAAGCCATTTATTTACCCTTGGCTAATTACCTTTTAGTCTCTCTGCACAGACACAAAATATTTATGTTTCTACTTTGTCTCTTCTCTTACGTTTTCAGACAGCTGCAGCCATTTCCAAAATCACCATGATGTTTCTACCATGATGTTAGGAAAAAAATTTCTCCTGGACAGTACTGCTGTTAGTACAACAATAAAAATTACAGCTATGTATGCATATGCATGTGTGCACACACACATACTGTGAGCTGAATAAAAAATGTGGTGATGCCTAATTCGACCTGAGAAAACCAGAACAGCACTTCGACATAAGCAGGAAAAGTTCGACACTATTTGCAGCACAGCATCACCAATTCCAATCTCTCTTACCCTGTGCTGAACAAGCATTTCCAATTCAAAGGAGTAATTAGCATGCCGTAAAAAAAATCAGAGCACTAGCAAATACCAAAGCTTTGACTTGGCATTAGCAAAGATCAATGAGAATTCCTCACTGTAAGCCCACTACGAGCACTTGCTGCCCAAACACACTGGGAGTGCTGGGACAGGCAGGACTGTGCCTATGCCACCCATTTTGATCACAGGAAGTTCAAACTTCATTAGGAAATAATTAAATAGCAGATATCATTCTTCTAAACATCATTATCAACTTTTTAAAGCCCACTGAGAGACTCCTCACTCCAATACCTTGTTCTCAGCTGCTGATCATTTTGTGCAACTTTAACACTCTGGTATGAAGCACACAGTGCCAGTGCCCACCTCAGGCTGGAAATTTTGAAATGCTTTAACCAAAATGCCAGAACCAAGGTAGAAAAGCACCAGTGACCTTTGCTTCAACAGCTCAGGCACTCCAGAGCTTTGAACAAGGAACTCAGGATTGGGCAAGGTAGTTAGGTTTGTGCCAGAAATAAGTTTAACATGGTTTTTATGAAAACACACACAACACAGATGATTGTAAAATCACTTCAGTTTACACATGGTCCATAAGAACACTTAAATTCAGCAGCTGAGGTCTGCTGAGTCTGTGCTCTCCTGAACACCACACTGCTCCCACGAGTGAGGGACCAGGCCCACAGCTGGACTGAGCACTCCCCAGTCCAAGGGGGACCAGAAGAAACAAAAGGAGGATTCTAAGCAGCAGGGAGGATAACAAGGCTCAAAGAGAAAACCTGTATGTGGGGCTGAGAGCATGGATTATGGAAGGACATGGAGATGGAAACTGGTTCTAAAGAGGAAGGTCTGAAGAGCAGAGCCAACAATGGGAACAGGACTGTGATGAACACCCAGATACGGAGAGAGAGAGCATTAGGACATGGAAGCTCTGAACGTGTAAACCACTACACAGTGTATGCCCCAAAATCAGGTTCACATTTCATGCACAAAGTTAACAGAATATTAATTTTAACCTTCCCAGTGTGTCAGGCCCATATTTATGTAACAGAGATTACAGCATCCCCATAACCCACCAAACCTCATCCAGAGGTGAGGTGAAGGCACATTACTGCCAATACAGTATTCAGATATTAAACTGATCAGCACTGTGCACTGGGAAGCACACACCAGGAAAAATCCATGAGGGTGTCAGGAGGGAAGGAAAACAAAAATGTTGCCATTAGGGAGGAATTTAGTTAAGTACAGTAAATAAAGCTGAGAGTCTCACATACTGTTCTTTCTTAATTAAACACACTATTAAATAACTGGTCGCTAATTCACTGCTCTATAAGACCAGCATTGGAAAAAACAGTGTATGATCACGCCCTTAAAAACTGTATCATCATGACAAATAGGCTTTATCTCACAAAACGTAAAAAAAAGATATCTGGGACATGTTGTATTTGGCATTTCCTAAACTTTGGGTTCTTAACCTTAGTATTTAGGCAACCCTAATATTCTTTTAACACTTTGTTTGTTCAACAAGCTTGATATTGTTTCCCAGTGTATATTAAAGAGTATATCAAAGAACTTCAGACTCTTGCACAGAAGATTTACAGTGACTATTTGCAATCTGGGATATCAGCACATCTGCACACAGCCCATGCACCCCATCCCAGTGCTCCACACAAACACCCCTGCAGCCTGCCCCAACCCTTTCAGCACAGACGGGATCACAAAATATCCTGAGCTGGAATGGACCCACAACGACCACTGAGGTTCGACATCCCACCACAGGCACAGCAGCAACTGCAAGGTCCTCTCTGCACAGTGATGCTGGGATGAGTCCCACACAGCTCTCTCTCTCCAGGGAAGGAGCAGGCACAAGACCAACTCTGGCAGCCGTAATCTGAGGAGAGTGAGAACACATTATCAGGACCACCCCTCCGTGCTGCAGAGGCAGCAGCTGCACCAGGCGCGCTCCGGCGCCCATCACACCCTTCTCCGCAGCTTCCCTCCCTCAGCTGACAGCCAGGCCTTTTCTGCACACACGTACAATGTCACCTGCAAATGGGTCACCAAGCCTGTGGCCCAGTCCCCACGGCAGCCAGGCCCACTCCACGTGACAGCCTGGCACCCCGTCAGCAGGGCTTGGCAGGCGAGGCTGGCACGGGCTCCCTGGACAGCGAGCAGGCAGGGGGGACAAACAGCAGATGGCTTTTGCTATCTCCACAACAATTCCATCGTGGTGGTCGTGACGGCCCTGACGTGCTCCACGCCACCTCCAGTGCCCCACTGCAAGGTGAGCAAGCTGCCCTTTCCCAAGGACAGCCCTTGTGACCGGCCAGGAAGGGTTTGAAGGGTCTGTAGTCAGGACACAAGCCACACTTACTCAACTTGAACTTCCTAACAGGAACAGAGCACCACAGATCTGACCAGTTCCGGCAAAAAGGAAAAGCACTTGTACTGCAGGAGAGTTGTGACCCTGGAAGTCAAGGATATGGGATGAGAGCCCAGTGCCACTGCCAAGCTCCCCTGCAAATGTAGGCAAGCTGGCCTGACAGCTTGGCAAATGCCTCAAATCAGGCTGCCCAAAATAGAAACAAGTAAAATTAGTTGCTGCTTTGGAAATGTATTTCTTCGTTTTCTCTTTATGAACTGTAAAACCAGATAAAAATGTCTGCACACTGTCCAGGGCACGTCACAGCTCTTAGCAGAAGGACCCCAGATTCTGAGATGTTACCAGATAGAGATTTCATTTAAGCATGGTAGCATTCTCCACTATGTAATTAATGCTGATCTACATTTGTGTGACCCAAAGCCAGGTTCCTCTGCACTGAAGGGGATGTGGGGATGCCATAGCTGATATGTGAGCAAATCCAAAAGGAAGGCAAAGGCAGCAACTATACTCCTAGTAAGGAACAAAGACTATTAAGTGTGTCGTCTTTTCCCAGTCTTGATTGAAATTAGGAAACAAACAAAAAAAGTTTAAATTGGTTGTGTTTTGCTCAGTTGGTCAGAGCATGGTATTGATAACACCAAGGTAGTGAGTTCAATCTCTGTATGGGCCATTTACTTAAGAGCTGGACTCAGTGATCCTTGTGAGTCCCTTCCAACTCAGAATATTCTGTGAATCTGTGTTTTCAGCTCCTTAGCAAGACAAAACTAAAAACCCCAGTGCACAATAGTTGATTTTGTATTTCCTGAAGGGCACAGCTAGCATCAGTTCTGCAGGCTAGTCTACAAACTTGGGCTCTTTGACATATCCTGGGGATTTACACACATGGATGCAGCAGCAGCTAAAGAAAACAGCTGGAATTATTCCCAAACCTGTATAAATCACAACAGGGGAGCAGTTGGAAGTGGGGATAGAGAGCCAAAGTTTGACAAATGGAAAAGACAAAACCATTGGAAAAAACCTTTGGGATGTGTAAGCAAGCTGATGAAGAGTAGAAATAAATAAAGTATAATAAATAGGTTATATATAAAAATATCTGTAAAGCAATCTAAAATAACAGCTTTCTCTTTTGATGTTATTATCTGTTTTGAGTTCATGTTTATGGCACTACCAAGCCCCAAACAAATGAGATGAAAAGTGGGGAGGGTTATGCAGATAACATTGTTAGGGAAGGAAGAAATAAAGGAAGGTACTGTTTGTCTTTCCTTTTACTCTCGGTATTTTGATTCCCTGCCCCTTAAACAGGAGGGTGCGGGAACTCTAAAGCTGTTTGTGACTTTGAAAACTTAGTTCTGTTCCCTTGATCCAAAAATTCCACAAAATGTTCCTCCTCCTTTTCATATTATGCTTTACCACCTCGAGCCAGAGCACAAAGGGCAGCGGTTTCCAACATGTGTGCGCACAGGCACAAACCTTTGTGTGGCAGAGCTGTGCTGGGAGCAGATAATCACAGCAAATAAAAGGCAGCTCTGGATATAACAATGTGGAAGCAAATCCAATTGCTAAGGACATTGGCTGAAAACAGCCCTCAGAAACAAAGAACCAGCCACATTAGAGCAATCTTTCATACTTGTATAAAATAAGTAATTGAGTCATGGACAGGGTAAAGCTGGGAGCACAAAGAAAGATCACAAGTCGAAGCTGGAAACTGTCCCAGTGGTCCCATATTTCAGCTCCCGCTCTGTTTGCTATTCTTCCCACTCCGGGTTTAAGCACAGCATCAAAGCTCATTATTAGTCTGTAATCAAGACCATTAGAGCTCTCGAATCCAACCTGAAGACACACTGGGCAAAAGCTGGTGATGCAGCAGTAACGATCCCCTCCGAGTAAACAGAGCGTTGCTCCGCACGATGCCGACAGAAAACAGTCCCTTTGTGCCCAGGGGCCTGCGAGAGGGCTCACTTGAGAGAAAATGTTGTCTTACGCACTATAAATACGTGAAAATAAGATTAGAGGCAGCTGTTGTGACAGCAATTTGCCATGTCAATACACCCCCTCACACTCTGCCCAGATTTTTAGCTCACTAGTGACTCAGAAGTAAGAGTGGCATTGCCAAGCCCCCCACTTCCCTGCATTTGCCATCCACTTGTACTATCCAAGGACTGCCCTCACCCTCACCTGACTTCACTTTGGCTATCAGAGATGGAGTCAAGCACCCCGCCACTATTTGGGAACTGTGCAGAACAGGACAGCTTCTGTTAATTGTCCTAGCTTGGCCCTGTGACATCACAGCGAATGTTAATCAGGAGCAATGTTAGCATTACAAAAGTCTCTTACAAAAGTAGACATCTGAAGCATTTCCACTGAAAACTAAATGCAGTCACTTGTCATTTTTAACTCCTGCCATATTATTACATATTACTAAAAATCCTCAGCATTCTGTCAGAGAATTGTCTACATTCATTACTTCCAGTAAGAAAGAAGCTACTGAGTGGGAGAGAAATAACCTGGTTTTTTTCACATTACTTCAGGTTGCATACTTAATAGAGTTATTTCCCAGATATCCCAGTGGTTATTTCTGTTTATACTCTGTGTAGTCGTCTTTGCTGTAAATGAAGGTCCAAAACGGGTGGCAATTATCATGTAGCTGCTACAACATGCAAGAGATGCACAAGGACACACTGCAAAATGTGAGTACTGGCCATAAAGCTATTCTTGATGGGCAAAGTATGGTCTACTTATTTCCTAAAGAAAACCAGAAAACACTGGCATGTCAGCTCACCTCACAGTCAAAATTTGGCTGGACACTCTCAAGAGCTAAGCGTTATTTATTTCCCCTGGGATAAAGTATTTTAAAATACACGTAATGGGAGACAACATCCTTGGGTAGTAAGTTCCAGATTTGAATAAGGATGTACAGAAAACCTAAATCAAAACCTTTGTGCTTCCCTTAGTCTTTTAAGCTCAGTTTCTGGAAGCACTTCCCAAGGATGACTCAGTATCTGTAAAGTAATTGTTCTTCTCAGTGATATCCTTCAGGAGATACAGCAGGAACAGACTGATGGTGTGACAGAAGTCTTACAGCCTTTGTACCTGTTATGGAAGGGTTGACTTCTGCTGAGATTCCTAAATTATGGGGTCTAGAGAGGTCTGGCTGCTGCCACCCTGGAGCAGCACCAATTAGCCAAAAGTCATGGTGGGAGGGAAGGAGGCAGCAACGCCACAAGCAGACTGCACTGCCTGTGTCCCTGCCACCTGTGCAGAGCAGGGCACTGTGCAGTACACTCCCACGCACACTCCCACTCCCAGATGGCCTCCACACAACCCTTCCAACATAAATTATTTTAGGATTTTAGCAATTAAGCCACAGAGCCCAGATTTTTGTCTTGCAGTCAGGAGTGCAACTCACTTTTTAAAAAAAAACAGGAAAAAAACACCCTGAACAGACAAACATCCCTGCCAAACCAAAAATAATCATAATAAAATATTCCTGTTTCTACAGCAAGTCACCTAAAGCATTCAAAATACTGCCCATGAGTTTGTTCTGCTGACAGCTCTGTGTTTACACCTGCTGCTTTTCCTTGTCCTGAGTCTGGCAGGAAACAAAAGCAGGAATGGAAATCATCTCTGTGCAGGCAAGTACTTGAAATTAAGGGGAAGGAACAGTGCAACAAAAGGCACATGCAATGTCACCCCGATTTTTATTGTTGCTTACAATGTAGAAGATGGCACTGGCACTCCAGTAATTCAGTGGAGGGGAAAAGGCAGCTACAGAGCTTCAGCCCAGTTTAGTGATGAGTTCCCTTAAGCTCGAGAACCTGTAATTCAGGACACTTTCTTTTCAAGACATTGATATTAGAGCACATCACCACATCTATGTAGATCTGCAAATCTATGTATTGAGGAGCTGGTTTTGCTTCAAACCTACTGGAGTGAGGCAAAAAACACAGTGAGTTGCAGAAGAGAATTCTCTCAATTTCTCTCCTTCCTGGAAAGAGAAGATTGGGCTGAAAGATTATTCAGATAAATTGAACTGTGTTAGAGATAGGGACCAGACCTTAGTAAGCCCTCAGGTAACCACTTGCATTTAAATGCCTGTAGCAGTAAGCTCCTGGCAACACAAACATTAGACAGACATTTCTGAAGCCTAGCACAGAAAGACAAGTGCTTTTATGCTTGCCTGCTTGCTTTTAATAGTGGATATACAATCCATATATAATTTACAATTTTCTCGTTGAAGTCTTCAAAATTCTTATTGAAAACTCAGTAACAATCTGCATTGTCCATCCCATCCCACGACGCTGACTCAGAGACAGGACTGACAAAGTCACCAGGACCAGCTGCGTGCCCCATTCCCCATGCTCATGTGATTCCAGCTTCCCATAAGCCAGGCCTTGAGCTGCTGAAGTTCAGAGAGAGCCGTGCACAGGCAAAGGAAACATCTGTGCTGCCCTAAACCAAAACAGCTCCTCTGAACTGCAGTGGCTCAGCCTCTCCCGATTCACCTCAGCCACCCCACCCCAAATCAGGCCTGGAGCTGTGACCCTGTGCTGCTCCCAGCCTAAGTCACCCCATGACTCACGAGTCTCTGTTAGCTGATGCATCCTCCCATCTGCCAAAATGTGACCTGCTGTTTGACAAGGCTGTCAGGTCACCATGACGAGTCACTGGAACAGCTGAATCACCCTTTTCCAGCTCTGGCTGCTGTCATTGTCCCAGGCCTGACTCTGTCCTTGCCCTGGTGTCTCACCACATTGGCCTGCGTGGAGCTGGTATCGAGCTCCTGGAACCAACTAAGGCTGCATTACTGAGGGAAGGCTTTGGGAGAAAGGGTGTGAGCAGAGCTTTATGGGCAGAGGCTTTACCTGCAAAATAAGGAGTCCACCATAAAAGTCAACAGAAGGCCAAACTTTACCATGAGCACAGATGCTCCTCCAAGCCTGTTAAAAGCAGGCTTTTAAAAATCCTTTCTAATGGCTCTGCTAACTTCAATAATTAAACCCCTAGGTCAGGCTTTTGTGAAGGAGGCAAGTCCCAGTTCTCATGCTATCTCAGCAGTCCCATTGTACAGAAAGACAAGGAGCAAAAATAAATGTGAATGACAGATTCACATCTGAGGCTGACATCTAGCTATAACATCAGGTAAGTGCAGGATCAACATGACTGAGAGGCATCAAAGGAGATGAGATATTGTGCAGGACCAATTCTTTTCTCCCTCAAAGGCAAAAGGTATTTCTTAAAAGGCTCAAGAACCAAAGGACAAAAAAATCCAGGCTATAACCTTTTTTAAAAAAAGACTATATTTCAAACTGGACGTTATGCTGAGGAGTAGCCTTGTGACACTGAAAGGACTAAAAATGGCACAACTGAACACAGAACTCTCTTTTCTATATTCAACTCAGTCCCACAGTTCTGTATACCAGATCACTCAGGTTTGTGTTCTCCTACCTCCAGGCTGTTTGCCCTTGCTCCTTAATCTCCAGATACATCTCTGATCCTCATGCCATGCTGCAGGAACAAGTAGCACGAGGTTGGGCTAACATTTTTTTTTCCTTTCTAGCCAGCAATAATACAAATCACACCTTTACAGTTTTTCCATCACTGTTTGCCCATTTATTTCTCAATACATTTTACCCAGGCTTGCCCAAATTTTCACTTCCTGGCAGACATGAATAGTGAAGTGAATCAAATATCAGGCTGAGAATATTGCAAAGAAATGTTTCAATACCAGTAATTTTTGTGAATAGGGAAGTAAATCAAACATTAGGCTGTGAATACAGCAAGGAAATGTTTCAATACCAGTAATTTTTGCATTCAAGCTGGAAAAAAACAGGATGGAAAACACTTACTGCCTGAGTTTTTCCAAAAAGTGTGGCTTCTCTCTACCACCCTCAGTGCAAGCCATGTATTTTGGGAACAGTCAGCTATTTCCATTGCTCTCAGCTGGTATCTTCCATGCCGTAACTCAGCCTCTGCTGAGAAGTTTGCTGACCTCATGTCCTGCTCAGAGCAGTCGCTCTGTCAGTCCATTACTGTCATCAACGTGGCCCAGCAGAACCACCATCACTTTTTTGCAAGCCTTCCTCCCTGACAGCCGTGAGAGCCAAGCCCGGAGCACGCCCCCCTTCCAGGGGAAGAGCAGTGTGCTGGTTCCTGCAACTCAGCAAAGGATGATTTCTAAATCACAAATGGCCATTTTGGGGCATAAGCTGGAGTTGGGCACATCTTATCTTCATAGGAGCAACACACACATTCTGGGGAATATCCGTAAGAGAGATGGGAGTCTGGCCAAACACAGGGAGGGCCTTTGCTAAGATGACAGGATGAGGCGCTTAAGCGTATGTATTTGAAGATGAGAAGGCTACAGGGGGGATCTTCTTGTGCTCTCTAAGTACCTTAAGGGGGATCACAAGGATCTGGTGGACAGATAAATTTGAACTAAGCAGCAACAGAACAACACGTGGACAATCCCAGGCTTTAAAATAGAAGTAATTTGTATTAAACAAAACCACGGTGGTTTAGCCGAAGTGGGCTGCTATCTAGCCATGTGGGATTTTTTTTTGTCCAGGAGACTTCTGCAGCATATAAATAATCCAATAGTCCAGAAAATAAAAGCAGATTGCTTGGATAGCAGTGATATCTATGGATATGTATGGGATTAGATGCTCAAACACTATAGTTTTGCTCATGCATACCGGGTTTATGTTCAGCATCAGTAAGGAATATCCTTTTCTCAGGTTACTACATGGAGTTGGAGAGGTAGCAGCTTGTGGTGAAAAAAATGGATATAGCCTTAATAAACAGATGATGTGGAATATTTTTCTAGCACCCAATTGTACAGAAAAAATTCTAACACACAGACAGAAACATCAAAGACACACTTATTGCAGCATCCCTAAACGACAGAATAGGAGAGTAAGAAGTTGAAGTGTCTCTCACCTGACTGTCAAAGTCTAAACCTCAGGGGTGTAAAGACTCCATCACACAGAGCCTGCTCACTCACAGAGGGCCACTGTCCCCTCTGCCAAACACGACAGCATGATCAAAACACCCCTATCTTTCTTTAGCTGCACCTTGCAGGTGTTCTTAACATACTTTTACTGAATTCCCAATGTCCAGCCTGTGTTGTGAAGTAAAAGCAGAAAAAAATCTTGAAGCCCACCATAAGGGCTCATGGTTTTAAACTAAAAGGGGGCTGATTTAGATTAGATATGAAGAATATGCTTTTTGTGATTAAACACTGGCACAGGTTTCCCAGAGAGATGGTGGATGCCTCACCCCTGGAAACATTCAAGGCCAAGTTGGATGGGGCTCTGAGCAACCTGGTCTAGTTGAAGATGTCCCTGCTCATTGCAGGGGTTGGACTAGATGATCTCTAAAATAGCTTCCAACTTAAACCTGTTATTTTTCCTCTCTCAAAAACCACAATAGGCTGAAAATATTATGTGCAGAGTGACTTACTGGAATCCCTTCTGAAAAGAAAGTCTTGCCAGTGGCCAAAAGCTGGTGTTTTACTTTTATTGGGCTGGGAGTTCTATGTCGCCTCCCTGCACCCGTTGAGATGAAATTTGAATTCTGCTGCTGCTGTTTCACCTCGGGTGCCTTGACTTTCTTGTACTAAACAGGAAGCCCTTGTCAATACAAAACTATTTGCACTGGCCTCACTAGCCTGTGCTGTGTCTAGATAATTCAGCCTAATGAGGGATTATTTCCTGTGTTCGTGGCTGACAACACCCAAAGACATTCTGGGACTGTGCAGTGATAAAAACTGAACTATATTAAGCCAATAGCATGGAGCTGTTAATTTTAAATAGAGAATAGAAGAGAGAATAGATACTGCTCCACACTATCCAAAAGTCACTGAGATTTGTGCTAGAGCCAGGAAATTAAAACAAAAACAGGCTTTCTGGTTTAGGACTGACATCTTCACTAAACCTACTGAGCTCCATAAGCTTACCTATGTGCTCAAATGCAGAGGGGCAGCAGAAACAACGTGTGGGTGATTACAGGCTAATGAGAGCGTGACTTTTGTCCTCAGTGCATGCAGCTGGACTAAAACTAATTCTGTTCCTAATATGCAACAGCAAAGGTCAGTCCAAACAAAAGATAAGGATCAAATCTGGCAAAACTAACCATTTTCACCCCCAGGGAGCTGCTAGAAGAAGCAGGCCTGTCACAGGAGTGACACAGCCTCTTTCACAGGCACCTGGTGAGTGTGAGGTAACGTACAGCCTTTCCTTGCTCCACCAAAGGCAGTTGAGCCCAGACCTAAGACAGTGGATTTAATAATAAATATCACATATTATACATAATACACATATTAATATCGTATTAATTTCATTTCTTTCCCCATTTCAGAGTATGGGCCAGTTATCCAGCATCTCATGTGGACATTATGGATGAATGACTTGCTCACCAGCAACTAAATCAGGGCTTAGCCAATATGCTGCAGACTGTAGCATACATTTATAGCCTTTGGGATGTAACAGTGAACCACCCTCTATGGAGCAGAAATATTCACTGTGCTTAAAGAAGAAAAATGACCCCGTATAAACAAGTCTATGTACGTTCCAGATGAAAGAAATGAAGAGTGACAATGCAGCACCTCCCATAATTCCAGCCAGCTGTCAGTCCAGCTAGGAAAACAACAGATCAAAAGCAAGCCATTTTTTCCTTGGGCATTCATGCATAGAAGACATTTTCTTATCTAATTCGTTCCATTTTACAGTATCATCATTAAGATATGCAGTTTTTTAAAGCCAAACCAAACACTTAAGTTACTCTCCATCCACAGAGTCTCTTCACTAGTCTTTACAGGGCAGAGTTTGAAGGCTGCCTGTCATTTCTAGCTGCACAGCTGCTCACTTCGACGAAAAAACAAATAGAGAGCTGCATGAGACATGGATTTTAAAAAACCAAACCCTAAACTTTGGAATACAGTTGTTGGGCCACCTCCTTGGACCAAGCACAGCATTTCAGACTTGCAGGAGCATCTTCAGGTCTACTTAGAAAAGAATGGGAGTCTGATGGCCCAGCCTCCAGGCAAGCAGCTGGGCAGCTCTATTAAAAATACTCTGTTTACTTGAGGAGAGCCTGACAGGTTAATGAAACAGGAAAAGCACAACAGCCTGGGGAACACACAGTTTCATCCCACCTCCCATCAGCTGTTACTATGCAAAACTGGCACTAGAGCTAAAAAAGCACCACATAAGCTTAATTACTTCCCATATTTTTGATTGATGTGACTATTTCTTTCAACTGCACAAGGCATTTTCTCTACTTTTTTTCTGTAGTTTCTACACATCATTCTCTAGTTGCTGTTTCCAAGACAATTCCACTCTAGAATTTCAATGGTTTGAAGGAACTTGCAGGGTTCAGTCATACAAGGTAGGCCGAGTTGGTCTATAATCCCACTGCTGAAGCAATTATGAGTGTAAAAAGCAGGAAAGTGAAAGCATCAAATAAAAAAAATAGCACGAGTCTTGTTGTGTCTTCAAAGCACAACAACATATGCCCAGGATACTTGAAGGCTGCATTAGCTGAGAAGTTAGCTTGAGAAAAACTGCCTTGCATGTAACACAAATCTATCTAGGACACAGGGTGGACACAGAAGGAATGATTATTTGAAGATATGATTATGCTGAAAGCCAGCTACAACTCCCTTTGCCATCAAAGGGGAGAAACAGCACTGCTACAGCACACTGAGATCATCCAACGGTGTGTACCTAAAATAGTTCAGGTGAATCACATCCTAAAAATGCTTATTTCTGTTCTTTAACTATAAAAGGAGCCCTAAGGCAGCCAGTTCAACTGCATATGTCTAGGCTGCAAAGGTTTAAAGAAAGATTAATTCATTTCTCATTAAAAGGGATTCCATCCAGAATCACAGAAAGTTCCTTTAAGTTATGCAGCAGTGAGATACCTGAGGAAATTACTACCCTGAAACTGGAAATGGGGTCTACTTTCTTGATAATAAAAGTAGCTATCAGACCTCTTCATCCATGTTTAAAAAATTAAATTATCACAGTATTGCTACACCAAAAAGGCAATTACCAATATGTAAGAAACCAGATGACTTGATTTTACTAAAGCAAAATTCCCACAGTGAAGCTACAATATCCACTCTCACGAAATAAATGACAGGAGATTTAAAGGAGAAAACAGAACAATACACAGCTACTGACGGTTTCTTCAAGATAAACTCACTTCTTAATGCAAAACTGCACCTCACAACAAATGCAGATAAAAGAGTAGGAAGTGAAGAGCACCCAACTATAAGCCCTTGGCTCTACATCAAGGTCAGTGAATGTGAAGAGAACATTGCTGCTGTTCATGCTGCATGTTTCAATCCAGTCTCCAGATTCCAAACCTGGTAGCTCTCACAAGCATTAAATTTCCCAAGTGCCAACATAATTTAAAAATGCTACTAGGAAGAAAAATACACTTGACTGCACATGCTTGGTTAATTCCCAGAAACCCTGCTTCTCTCTATTACTTTTTGGAGGCTGAAGCCTGTTCCTGTAATTCAAAAGTAAACAATTATTCAGGAAGACTATTCAGGCAGAAATCAAACTGGAAACATCCAAGGAGCACGCACTGGTCTGTCAGCTCCCCAGCAAACCCTCTGACTCATCAGGGGAGTCTCTGGGCCAACAGGAAGCACATGCTTTCATTTTCACAAAGTGCACTGGACTCGTCAGGCTGCACGAGGGAAAAGCATCCAGCCTCTGCACATCAAAAGCAGGAACCTCAGAATGATGAACAGCCACCAGCAGCCTGCTGACAAGGCAGTCAGCCTACAGATACCACATCAGGCTTACTAACCCAGCTCAGCTCAGCCCAAAGATCTGCTCAAACCTCTGCCATCAGCAAGGACTTTTGCCTTCTAAGGGCCTGGCTCACCTCAAGCAGTTTGTTTGATGCCCTTACTAACTTGCAGAAGGAAGGAAAGGGTGGAAGAAGCTTTCACCCCCTCAAAACAGTAGACTATGAACCAACCAGAATATCTTCTGTTTTACCAGAGTTAAAAATGATGCCCCACACAGACAAACAGAAAGTGCAGCGCTCTCATTTCAGAGTCTGACAGAGCAGAGAAAGGACAGTGAGGATTTGGGGAGCCTCTGCCAAGTTCAGTGCCATCACGCAAAGTCCTTACTCCCAGGAATTCCTAGGCAGCTGGCAAGAGAGCACACTGACACTAGGCAAGGAAACAGAGGTGAGATTTCCCTGACATCGCTTGCACAGGCTAAAAGCAATCAGCTCCTATTTCTATTTTGAGCTCTTCCAATCCCAGCTTGTCGTGGGCTGCTTGTAGAATCACTGCCAACAGTCCAAAACTGTGTGAGCCTGTCATGATAGATCACAATTTGGGAAAAGCCATGACAATGGCTGCTCTGCAAAGGGCCACAGGGGAAGCCCCGACCGCAATTCAGGATTGAGGGGCAGTACCCAGCACCTGCAATGCTGCATTTTTAAGTACCAATGAACTTCCATCTTGAGCAGAAATTGCCCATTCACTTAAAGCTGCTTTCTGTTTCCTTGGGGACAAGGAAAAACCAGACCCTGCCAGCTTTATCTCTGCTCATGAATCACATCCCAATCTTTCTAGTCTCCTTGACTACAGCTAAATAAAACAGGGCCAGGAATCGTTCGCTGGCCATTAAGTGCCTGAAATAAGGCGACGACTGCATTGCAGCTGGGAAGTTTTATGGCAGGAAATATTGGGATGTGTGTTTTGTGCCCTCGGCTGTGGCATCAAGGGCATCAAGGGGTGCCTGAGGCTTCAAGACATGTTGAGGCAGTGCTAGAGGATAGAGTAGGGTGAAAGAAGCCAAGGAAAACCGGTCCTTGGTGGATGTTGCCACAGCACATCAGAGGGATGAACTGCCCCAGGACCTGGTTAACGGGGGGGATGGACAACTGGCAGCACCATGGCTAAGTTCACTTATTCATCAGTACAAACACAGCCTGCACGAGCACGAATCAATGATCCTTGAGGGTCCCTTCCAACTCAGAATATTCCTTGAGTCTGTGACTAAAAAACCAGACCATCTCCCAGAAGCTGGACTCGATCTTTACAAGTCCCTTCCAACTCAGGATGCTCTAGTTTTCTAAATCTGAAGATGAGACTGATGGATATGGGGACCTGAACTCCCACAAGTGATGATGAACAAGGAGAACCTGGCTACTGAATTAACACCTCGCCCCCCCAAAATCCCAAAGTAATTTTTGCTTACTGGGTTAAGTAGCTCCCATTGCAGACACTGCCTCGTGCAGTGCTTCAGTTTCATTTCAGTTGCAGGGTCTCATCAGCCACTTCAACACACATCAAGAACAGCCTCCAAAGTCTGAGGTGAAAGCCACCCCTTCCCTTGAGAAACAATCATCTGAATCAGTTTTCATATCATTGAAGGGGCAAAACACTGACTGTGTTTCCTCCTGTTCTGAAGCTGAGTAGTTGATTCCTATTTCAAATAAATCCAAAAGGGCAAACCATGTTTTTGCTGAACTCCTAGGTCTCAATGAACATGAACTGAAAGAAAGATACAACCTACTGATGCATCCTCTTGACCATCCACATCAGTAAGTCTTAGTACACAAACTAAATGGAGAATGTAAAGCCTCAGAGCAGGAAACCAGGATTATAAAGGGATTTTGGAGGAAAACTAATTCCTAAGAGCAAGTTGCACACAACTTTCCTACACTGCCCTTGTGTAATTAAGTCTGTATCCACGGAAAACTAGTACTGCATGAATGAAGCAACCTCTTGAGAAACAACTGCATGAAGACTAATAAAACAGGACATGTCAAAATTAATGCCAGGAAATCTCTAAATCTTTGCCATATATTTTACGACGTGTTTGCCTACGGTTGACCCCAGTGCAATATTTATAAAATACAACTGCCAGTGAGCTACAGCACTTCCTTTCAGCAATCCCAAGGTGGAATGCAAGCTGGGGTTTTTCAGCTCAGTGTTGAATCCTGGGACTTTGGAGGATGGAGTCGACCCCCAGGAACACTTGCAAGTTTTCAGACTCAGACCTAAGGCTGTCAAGGCTGTGCTTTCATCAGTCTACAGAGAACAGACCAACACAATAATTTTGAATATTAACTGATTCCTCTAATTTTTTTAATATAGTTAAAATCCACACACTCTAGAAGCAACAGACCCCCACAGCAGCACACTGAGTTATTTGCTCTCAGCCAAGAGTCTAACTATAAAGGACAACAATCCTGCTTAAATGTCACAGGGAACTATTTGTCACTGGAGCTCATTGCAAATGCACAGAAACATAGAAGTTAATTTTATCCTGAAAACTATGCCAGAATGTGTGGAGCCTGACAGCCACTTTTGGCACCTGAGATGCTCAGAGGGAATGCCCTGCCTTTATAAACCAAGTGTTGCTCCTGGATCCCAGTGCTTTTTTTTCCAAGTGAAAGCATTATGCATTCAGCAGAAGGAGCTCACTTTTATAGCTGCAGTGAAGTAAATTAACAAAGGTCTCTCACGTAAACATAGGCTCCATCAAATAAATACTCCCAAACTGTTGCAGTACAAGTATTATCTTCAATGAAAGAAATGAAAGTCTTTTCTTGCAATAGTGAAAGATAAAATGTTCTGGGATGTCATCCAGAGGGCTTGAAGGGATCATGTATCCAGGTTACATGGATCTAAGTAAGGTAACTTTGTTTCAAAAAAAAAATTAAAGATGATCCAAAAGAAATACAAATTTTATTAGACTGGAATTCCTGTGCTCCTGCAGGGAGATGTCGAAAAATAGGCACTGCCTGAGCCACCCATAATTCTTATACTTCTTACACTACAGCACTGACTCTTACAGATTCAGAGATTTTTTTCAGAGAAGCGAGCATAATTTTGCCAACTGTAAAAGACCAGCCACAAAATCCCACTCAAAACTCTGCACTGCACTAAGAGCTCTGTAACTGAGCAGCATGCATTTGCTGTTCAGCTGCTTAAGCACTGTGACAGTGAGAGTGCCTCCCACAGTAATTCTCTCCCCAATGTTGGTTCATTCCTGACCAGGTAGGCAACTTTTAATTTCTCAGTAGGCCATCCGGCATCAACACTTTACCTGGAAAGAATCTTTTCAACAGTCTTACTCAAGAGACCGAGCTCCTCTTTAACTCAGATTCTTCATAATCCACTTTGTGTTACAAACTCGTTTTCCTTACTGGATTGTGTGTTTCTGGTGGTTGTTTAGAGATCATAAATGCAACAGCTATAGCTATAATAACAGCTGTAATAGCTGTATACACCTGGTTAAGGAAACACAGCCTGAGGGACTGCATTCTATTCAAAGCACCCTAGCAAAGTCCACAGAGCTGAATTCTTTCAGAAATCATTATCTGGATTATCAGACTGTCTTTTTTTCTTTCCTTTGTGGATTTGATTGTCAGTGTTGTCACAGAGCATGAGGAAATCATCACCCATCCTGCAAGTAAGAAAAATACCAGGCAAACAGACACCAATCCCCTTCTCTCTTGGGGGTGCATAATGCCAGCCCTTCCTCTCCTCTGCAGGTCACACATGCAGGTTGAGGTGTCCTTCTGCACCTCTGTTTCAGCCAGTGCATGCAACAG
This sequence comes from Corvus kubaryi, assembly GCF_017639235.1. Taxonomy (NCBI): domain Eukaryota; kingdom Metazoa; phylum Chordata; class Aves; order Passeriformes; family Corvidae; genus Corvus; species Corvus kubaryi. Next base: position 1,342,535 of record NW_024580660.1, read on the forward strand.
CTGAATTCAGTATCCTCACAAAGTCCTTAAGATTGCCTGAACAGCAGTAAATGTATTACATTGAGCCTGTTTTGACCAGCACCAAGTGTGAAATTTTGTCACACGATTAATACATCCCTTTGCCAGGGGAATGAAAAGCACAGCAATTGAAAATGTTTCCTAGAGAGCAGAGACGTTGTCTCAGCTGCAAACCTCCCTCTCTCCATCCCCAGAGTCAGAGGCTGGAAGTGTTATCTCATGGAGCAACAGGGACTCCTAAACACACAGTGAGCCGGGTCATCCGAGGGCAAGTCTGTTTCAATTACTTTTTATTTTAAAACCCCAAAGCCCTTTGCTGTGCAGTGCTGTACTTTCTGACTTTGTCACAGGATAGCTGCTACAATTTCTAGGTCAGTAGGACTCCAGCACTGCCCTTGGGCTGTATTTTCACAAGGCTCAATACAGTTAACGTGTCAGACACACCAGAGTAGATACCTCCTATTGTCTGTTGCTTTAGGGAGCCATTGGTTTCACATAATAATATCATTACTTCTATTAACAGATATTGATAGAGGTCTGGAAATGGTCATTCACAATCTGAAATGCATCTATTTGCTCAGACAATGAGAAAGTAAGAAATGAGTGACCCGTGCTATGGCATCTGCTTGACACTGTCTCAGGCACGCAAGCCAGACTGACAGACCACTGCAGCAGCAGAGCTGGTGCATAGCAAGGTGGAAACTCCAGTGCCTCAGCCCTGCCTTCAACACACGCTGCATTTAGCCTCAGGGCTGAGCTTACAGCAGGAGATATGAAAAATACTGCATTTTTGATAATGGATTTTTTTTCCCCCTTCTCTTCCTTTTAAATGAGATTAAACTAATGGGCAAAAGCCCTCATTATAGGTGTCATGTCTGATGTGATTCCCAGAGTAGCGCTGGACTCTTCCTCCCTAAAGAGAAGAAAAACACATTGTGCAGCACTGAGACATGATTTCTTTGTTCACTGTTAGTACATTTTCAAAACTGGACTTCCCCTTTAGCTGCTTTGGGAATTTATCACAACCAGTGCATGGGTCCAGGCTTCAGTCAGTTTAGATTATCTTTCAAAATCTCCACAAAGCACAAATTCCCAAATCCCAAAGAAAATCAGTATTTCATGTCTGTTGCTGAGACACCTGGAAATACTGAGAGATTGTTTCTCCAAAGCTAGGACATTTTTCAAGCATTTCCCCTTAATTTCTTTCTGTCCCTTGTTACTTCTCATCTGTATAAATCCAAACATTTGAAAATGCTGAAGAAGAACCTCTTCCTTTAGAATATGGAAATATATCTGGAGATTAGGATCATTATGACCATCCAAATCACCAGAGACAACCTTGCCAGAGCTAGGTTTCAAGGAAAGCTCATCTCTTGATAGGCAGAGTCCAGGCAGTAATTTGTGTCACAGTTGATTTTAGTCAGGCTTCTGTTTAAAAACATCCAAATTATTAATTAGCTCACATACAAAGAGTGACAAAAAAACTCACTAATACATGAGCTCTGTCAGAGATCTTTCAGTAGGAGAGTTAAGTTACATCCTACCAGGGAGGAAATCCTCATGTTTTTAACATTTATTTTACTGTCTGATTAGAAAGACTAGGCAAAGACATTCTACTGGTGCCTTAGTCCTATAGAACTGGTCCATCAGATTTTTGAGAAGGAATTCTAGCAATTGTTTGGTTTCTTTTCCCTTTTCTTAGCTCTCCATTTGCTTTTGGAAATTCCCAGTGATACAGGACCATTTCCAGAATGAAGTTCAACAGCTGTTGAACACAAAGTAAGGAGAAATCAAACCTGATGCTGCAGGAAGGCAAAATATCACCACCTCTATTCCAAGCCATGATACTGTTCCCTTTACATCTTAAGGAGAATAGAGCACAGTTAACCACTTGCTCCACTTACAGCAGCTTCTGAAAGCTTTGGGCTTTCATCCTATTCAGCTTGCTAAAGGCAACACATTCAAAAGCCAGAGTGACATGTTTTTAGGTATGAAGCTGAGTAACTAAACAGCTAAAATTCTTTAGCTCATTTTAAGTCAGTTCTTTCAGAGAATCTTGTTTTTACTTAGAAATTGAGGAGCACTGTGTACTGTGTAATTTACTAAGTCACCTCTGGCTCATAAAGCTGCAGTTTTAAATCATAATACCTCCCTGATGTGCTAAACTGCTGATCTGTGATGCACAGCTAGGTGGGAAGATCTGCCATCAGTGGAAATCCCCAGCTGCCAGCCTTTTGCACATACCGGAGCAGAAGGGATGAATTCCTGATGCAAACCCATCAAATATGTATGTGTTTTGCTAGGAGAGAAATGGAGCAGAGAGTCTAGAGATGCAAAATGAGCCATAAGGAGCCACCACCACCGCTGCTACCCCTGCTCTGTGTTGTGGGTTTCTTTTTAGAAGACATCTCCACCTGTGTTTCAGGGAAATGTCTACAGATTGGTGAAATAAAAGACAATGGAGAAATAATCTCCTGGTTTGTTACAGCAACTACATCAAAGGGTCAGGCTGTCTCAGCAGTCTGCACACACACACACCACACGTTCCTCCTCCACTCACATCATGTACATGACATATATATTTACATATGTAGAGACAGATTTATTATATACATATTGAAAGGGGGAAATGTGCCTCTTACGCTGTGTCAGTTGACTTGGCTAAGCCTGTTGAAGACTGCAGTTCCTATTTAATGGTTGAAAGAGATTTAGGTAATGAAGTCTCTGGATGAGGAAGCAATGGTATTCATGAGACTAAAAAATATTTGGGCTTATCCAGCTTTGAAATTACTATAATAGGACAAAATAGAGGAGTCAAATGGGCAACTGACAGCAACAACAAGCAGAAGCTTTCACAATCCAAGCTTTAATTATGTGGAATGTCCTGGCTAGAGAGGATGACCCACAATTTCACTGAATATTCCAGCACATCACCCTTTCTACTCCATGTCAAGAAGGTTATTTCTGCTCCTCAAAATACAGTAACAGTAGTTACTTTCTGATTACTTCAGGAAAGAAATTTCCTGAATCTGATTTGATATTCAGCTTTACAGCTTTTTTTCCCTCCAAGATGTTTCTTGTTTACTTTACTTATTTATTAGTAGTTTCCTTACACACTACCTAGATTATAAAGCAGAGATTGGCAAAGCAAATAAACAGAGATTAAGTAAAGCTGCAGCAAAGTTAGGTCTTTAAGAATTAAATCCAACCTCTAAACTGCAGAGGCAACTCTTCAAAAGTCACTCTAAGCAGAGTATGTACATTTGCAGTCCAACTTCCATTTAAAGTGGATGACAAGTTTAGCAAGGATAATACCCTTCAAATACTGGCTGATTGGAGAGGCAAGGACATTTGCTCAATTTGCCCATAGTATTATCCTCCTGGCTTGCTGGGAGTTGATGTCCCGCTGTGAGCTTACAATAAGAGTTTTCCTTCTGAAGTCCCTGATGTGGGAGCATTTTTCTTTAAGATCATGGGAAAGTTTGGGGGGTTTTATTTTAAACCACTGCAGCAAAAAAGTAAAGAAGATTAATTGGGTTAGCTGCACGATTCATCTCGCTGCTTTTGGCTAATTCACATCAGTCAGCATATCCTAGAAGACAGTCTTTAAATCTCAGATATGTCCTTGTTAATTATGATAGCATATTGTAAAAGACAAATATTTTTGAGCGCTGAGAAAAAGTGGTACAGCATTTTAACCCATACATGCTTTTTTTTTTTCAGATTATTAATCTACTGTTAATATACCTTCAAATTTATACCCAAAGATGAAATATTCTGCTACTTTTCCTTCTGATTCCCAAGAACTTAACCATCAAGATGCACAGCAATGTGTTGATCTGATCTAGCAGCATTTCAAGTGCAAACTTCCCCTTGCAGCAGCAGGTTTCAAGCAGATGGTGCCTGGATAGAGCCAATTGATACCCAAATAAACCAGGGCATCCTGACAGCTCCAGCCAACAGGCTGCACAACTCCCCAAGAGCTTAGGAGGCAAAGCCCAGTCTTAGGGAAAGACTGACACTTTCCAGGGAACTTGTTAGGACTGAGAGGACTGACACGCTCATGGTAATCAAAGCCCACTTGCTCTGTGACTCACAAGAACACAAAAGAATTTTTCAATTTGGCCCATCACAAAATTTTCCTGCAATTAATAATTAGGCAGCTCGTTACTCGGCAGTGAGAGGGATCAGCTATTTAATTTTCCTGACTGGTCACAACACAGGTTAGTAATTAAAGAAAATTCCTAATGCTACACAGGAATACATTATTATTATATCTACGTACTATCATTTTTTTTCTATGTATAGTATTTACTATTTTATTGCTCTACATCTTATATTACAAAGATCATTTTCTCCCTTTTATAGATTAACTAACTACATGCTGGTTTGCTGCAGAACACTGCAAAAGCAGAGGGTAAGAGACAATCAGGGGCAGCTCAAGATAGGGTGACACCTGGAGCAGGCTGACCATCCCAGCTACTCCCTGGGAAAGCTGCATTAACCCCCTTCTCCGGGTCAGGCTGCCTCTTCCTCCCACACCTCGCCAGCACAGCCATCCAGCCTCTGTGCTGCAGCTCCAGGGAGGGCAGGTCACCAGGGGCCACTGCCCTACAGGGATGGGGATGAGGTTTATTGTGCTGAGCTGCTTTCTCTGCTGTGAAAAGGGAAAGAGCATTACTGGAACCAGGAAGGGAGCAGCGGTTGCTTTTTACACATGGGAGTGGGGAGATGGCCTAGAGCCAGAGCCCAGCTTGGATTCTTGCCGCACAGGTGCTGGGGCAGGACCAGCCTGGCATGGGGCTCCTCCCCACGTCCTCAGCAGTGCACAGAAACCCAAAAATGGGCAGCACATTTATTGCATTCGTCTGAACGATCTGTGCTCCACAATATACTTGCTAAATATTTTATCACTTCTGATTAATTGATGGATTTTTAATCTTTAAGTATGCTTATGTTCAGTTCTAAATTCTTGGCAAGAAACAAAGGACTGACATAGTTTAGTAACCTGCACTCTGTGAACACTGTACCCATCTCTTCTCATAAATGAGACCATCACCTTCCAAATCACAGCAACAATTTCAATTAATTGAATTTTTCACTGAAATATTCTAAGATACTTGGCACTTCTGAGGCACGACTTGCCCGAGATTTCTATGTATGTTACAAACATGAAAGAATGTCTGCAATACCTACTACATACAGTAGCTTGGGGCTCCTTCACTCCACACCACAGGGAAGGTAAGATACAAAAAAAACACTGCTTGTACATCCTTAGCCTGCACAATTAATGAGCTGAGACCAAAGCTCCTCTTAATCCCCGGTCTCATATCTGATTGAAGTACATTGGGGATAATTCTTTTTGTCTTTTTTAAACTTGTTAGTACATACAGCTAGGATGTATCTTTTTTTGTAAAAAAGAATAAAACCAGCCAAAGAAAACCCCACAGAGCAGCAAATGGGATCCAGTTTCCTCCTGTTTACCACCTTACTGTGTTCCAGACGGACTGAAAGAGAATTAATTTATTCTATGGTTTGAGGGGGAATTGGAGTTGGCTGCTGGTCCATAACCATATTTATGTCGACAGCTTTTGGGAACTCTCTGCAAGGTCTGCTGAAAAAGAACCAAAATTGATAAATAATCACATTACGTTCTTGAACATCATCTTTTTGCAGGGGTTTGTTTGCCTGCTTTAACTAAGACAGTTTCTTCATAGAGAACAGACTCTCACAGGATAATCCATGTGATCACAGCCTCAACTGTGTATACAGAGATGGCTTTGATTAGTCCTTTTATCAGTATTCCTGGAGATCGGGTAGGATTTGTACACATGGTGAGAGACACCATCAGCCACAACCAGCATGCAATATGGACAGACACAAGAGACAAGGGATGGAGAAGCAAGGTCCATGTCCCTGTTGTACAAACAAGGAACAAAGATGCTGAGAAACAGCAGCTTGGGATGTGCAGAAAAGCCCCATGAAACCCGTTCACCTTGGAACGTTCATGTCAGCCTGGGAACCAACCACTCCTGCCAGCGTTTGCCACAAGCGAGCGTGACCCAGAGCACCATCCACAAGCACCCACACTTCCTATGCCCCACATTGCAACTTTCAGGTATTTACACTCGAGTTCTGCCATTTTTACTACCTCATTGCTGAGAGGCTCCCCCCAGGAGAGTGGCTGGCACCATCCCACATCACGTGCTGAGCCAGAGCATTCCTGCACAGCCCTCCCTCCCACTGCCATGAATACCCAGGCTGATGTGGAGTGGCCCCCCGGGTGGCAGCCACTCTGATCCACACTACATGAATAGAGAAACATCCTTTGACTGAGAAATGAAAGCTGACAGTCAGTCGGACTCCTCCTGTACTCATCTGCACAAGCTTTCACATCCAATACTACTTCAAATGCAGAAATTTAACTACAGGGCTCTTCACTTTCATTTGGAAAATAAAGCTGCAGCTCTGTATCCCTGCTCCTTATTTTGAGGCTGGGTTTGTCGGAGGCATTTCTGTTGTTGTTCTGCTTTACTCAGGGCACTCCTGACTAACTGCTCCAGATCCAGCAGCACAGGCTAAGCAGGTGATTTCCTTCCTGCAGAACATGCTGCCATGATGGAGAGCAGTGATTCCATCTCTCTGAGCTTATGGCTGAAGCATTTTGGAGACAATTCCTCACGTCCCTGAGGGCAGATGAAAATGATTCATTGTGTGAAAGTGCTGTTATCCCACTACTACCACCGTGCTCTTACTTCACTACTAATTGATGCTTGGAGCAGTGATAACGAACTCTGCAATGAGCTGGTTCACCTATCCCTTGGCCAGGACAGCTGGAGAAAGGTTATTAAATGGGAAGATGTATGAGGGGCACAAGAACTGAGGAACAGAGCAATGCATCCAAGCAAAAAACATCTCTGCAGTCTCCTCAACCTGATGTAGAAACACTCAGATACTCAGAAGAGTGCTCACACCAAAGCAAACTGCACAGAGCTAAGAAGTTCCCACCAAGTGATATAATGATCCCTGGGCAGGCTGCCCTGCTGAGATACCAGGGATAGAGATCCAGCTGCTAGGAAACCAGTTCGATCTGCTGCACACTTCAACCAAAGGAGATAGGAAGCAGAAACATATGCTCCATCAAAACCAGAGTCACAGCAGGACTCTGAAGTAACCATATGGTAACTGCTTTTAAATATAAAGTGAAGGGCATTCTATTAATGTTGATGTAATGCTGTAATCTCTAGTTTATACTCTTACTGATCTTGGATGCTTGCAAAAATAATTGAAGCAACAGTGAATATATTTCCAGTTTTGTTGCTCATTCAGCTCTGTTTCATGGTTCTTTGTAGGCAGCTACAATTTCTATGCGTATATTTTTTATCAGATGTATGCTTTTCCCATTTGCTCATCAATTATGTGCATTAACTCCTTAATGACTTGCAGCTTGAAATCTGCAAGTCCTGCTTGCCCTATTTTCAGTTTTGACTGGCACAGTCAAAGAAAGAAGTTGCAAAGTAATAGCATTAATAAAGATTTATAAAATCTGCAAATTAAATTATATAAGTCTTCACCAAATGAAGCTTCTTTTACTGGACTACGAAATGTATGTAAAGTCTTAGCACATTCTAGAAACACATACAGCAGCACAATTATTCCATAGATGTAAATTGACTGAGCAGAGCTACCTTGACTTTGATCATAGAATTACAGAATGGTTTGGGTTGGAAGGCACCTTAATACAGATTCTCTGGCAGCTCATATTTATATCAAAATGCTTTAATCAATACTTAGCAGCTAAAGCAGCCACTGTCACAAAAACATGCAAAAATGGATTTGTACAACCTACAAGGATGATGCAGTACCTGAAATAATTCCAGGGGAAAAAGCAATCTTACATCCTAAAAACATCTTTGGGCAAAGACTTTTTTCTTTTGTGGCAGCAAACTGCTTAGAGGGAGAAATGATTTCTTGATTTGCCAACATAATGCTCCTGTAGGAATGAAGCTGCAAGCTGACCTAAAGGGAAAAGTCAGCACGAGTTCACGCACCATTGTTTGAAGAGCAGACCTACTTGCACAGCAAAACTGCTGCTTCAAATCCACAAATGGCAGCCAGACACATGCTAACACAGCAGTTTTATGACACAGGAATACATTAACATTTATCAAACCAAACCACAATTAATTGGGTGCCACCAGAAAAAAAAGCTTTCCTGCCCACAGTGGAACAAGAAAAGATCTCCTGTGGATTTGTGCCCTACATCCATTCACACACTTCCATCCATCATTAACAGTGCTTGCTCTTTGTCCTTCTCAGGGACATATTCCCAGTAATCACTCCCCCTGCCTCATTCCCCATTTCCCCCAAACCCCTGAAGACTTAAACCTTGCTACTCCTGTTGACACCCCTCTCCCTGGCAGTATCTTTATTTCCCTTAAACTATCCAGCATTTCTTCCACATGTTCTTGAACAACCTCCAGGATCCTCACCACAGCCTGAGGTTGCATTTCCCTCCTGGAGAAGACCAGTTTGAACACCTTCCCTCCAGACAGCCAGCGACCTTCATCAGCCTCACTGAGCCAGTTCTAGAGATTGGATGCATCTGCTCTGCCTTCAGGTGGATTTGAAACCGGTAAATGGGTTCTAAAGGTACTGGAAGGAGGTAGAGGAGAAAAGATGAACTAGCAAAAAAAAGAAGGAACAGAATTATTCAAAACAAATTTAAGTTCCTTATGAAAGTAGCTTAAATACACAAAAGAAGGTGAAGCAAAGGTGAATCGGTCACACAACATTTCCCAGTAAAACAAAAGCACATCAGGAGAAGGGAGGCTCCCTGAGCACAAGGCTCAGAAGAACTGAGAAGATTCCAGAAACAAGGTTTTCTGAGATTTCACATCCACTGCCCTAAAGAGTATGGCTCCTACCCTGTTCCACAGGATTTAGCAATGTGTTGCTGTACTTCATTCATGCGAGAGACAGAGTATTTGCAATGACTAACTTTGAAGGTTTTGTGTACTTTTACTTAGAAATATTCAGCTTGTTCAGCCACTTTTTTTGTCATTAAGGCTTATCTGTTCTGAAGCAGTGGACTGTGCCTATCTTGAATCTTTTCATCATCTTCGCAGTTCAGCTCCTCATCAGCTAAGGAGGATTTTTGCTGGAGGAGATGGCTTGTGACATCCCACAAAGTGGCAATCCCATACATACATCTCTGTCAAGGTGCAGCTTGACAAAGTCCAGCTCTTGAGCCTGTTTCATGTCACAAAATGGAACTGACGATAAGAGAAGGGCAAGAGGAGGTTTCTGTTCTTTGGCTACTGGCAAGTAAAATCCAAAGACTTATCTGGGACTTATCAGCCCCCATGACTCTGCACTGGCCACTGCCTCTGTGCATGATCCAAAGGCACTGCTGGAGTCACCCCCGGAAACAATTCCGCCTCTGCTGGCACCGAAAACTGAAACCCATGACACCAATGGGGATGGTTTTGGGTGTTCACAGCAGTACAGGAAAGGGAAATGAAATCCAAAAATTAAGTGGAATTTCTACTGGAGCGCTCGCCACCTTCCCCCTCTGTTTGACTTCAGAGCACAGACCTTCATGCTTTGAACTCCAACACAGAAAACCACAGCAGGAATTCCTCCCTGTTAATGGCAGAAAGCCATTGCTGGTGGTTGTCTGGGATTAGAGCTTTCTTGAAACTACCTACCTACGGTTTAGATTTACATCTAACAGTCTTCAGCAACAAACTTTTCTATCAGGTTCAAAAATCATGCATTAAAACACAATAAACTTACTATTTTAAATGTATTCCCAATTGCATCAACTGACTGTTTACTTTTCCGTTAGTTCCCCAGCATGGTCTTAAAAATAAGAAGGATTTATCCAGGTTAGAAAGTTCCCACCTTACTGATATGGGGTCCCCAGCATAAGAAGGGGTGGGCCTCTTGGAGCGAGTCCAGAGGAGGCCATGAAGATGATCAGAGGGCTGGAGACCCTATGCTGTGGAGACAGGCTGAGAGAGCTGGGGCTGTTCATTTTGGGGAAGGGTCTGGGGAGACTTCAGAGCCCCTTCCAGTACTTAGAGGGGCTACAAGAGAGCCAGAGAGGGGCTTTGAACAATGGCATGCACAGAAGAGGAGGGAGTGGGTTTAAACTGACAGAAGGCCGGTTTAGGTTAGATAGTAGGAAGAAATTCTTCCCTGTGAGATAGGTGAGGCACTGGCAGAGGTTGCCCAGAGCAGCTGAAAGTGTTCAAGACCAGGCTGGACAGGGCTTGGAGCAACCTTGGTCTAGGGAAGGCGGCCCTGTTCCTGGCAGGGCGTGTGGAACTGGATGATCTTTAAGGTACCTTCCAACCCAAACCACTCCATGATTCTGTGATTCTATGTAACTCAAGAATTTGCATGACATGCTCTATCTGTAGGATGCAATGAACTTTGTTGTGAGCCTACAGACCATCTACATCCCTTCTGTAGCACCCCAAATTCCCCAGCAGCAGCACATTTTACTAGGCTGACTATATCAAGCTATATTTCCTCTGATCACTGAGCAGTCATTAGCGAGAAGAGATGGGAGACTCCTGTGAGCTCCTGGGTGTCACAAGCTGTGAGACTGCTGGCTTCAACTGGGAGCTGCCACCAGCTTAACACGATAGCCTAAAGGAAGGAATATATTCTTCCTGTAGGAAGAGTTTCTAAAATGCACACTTCTGCAAAGCCAGAAGGCTTTTGATGTGTTTGAGGTTGTGGGGGAGAGAGGGGTGTCAGCAGCAAGAGTCCAAGCTGTACCTGCATTCCATGTGGATGCACTCTTCACATGCTGTCCCTGGAGGTGGCTTCCTCTGCTGCTCTGGCAGCTGCTCAGTACAGCCCTGGAAGGAGCCACGGTCTGGCAGCAGATGAAACACTGCTCCCTGGAAACACATTTCTGCCAGCCTGGGGCTCAGCCTCTGCAGAAATACCCCTGCTATCACTTCTTGTTCTTGCTGCTGCTACAGTAGCACAGTTAAATTGATTCTTAGTGTTATTAGCTCAATACATCCACAGGTTTATATGACTGGGGGGGGGGGGGGGTGGGCAAGATAGGAATTATGGAAAAAGAAGAAAAAGGCTTTCATTGATTGGGTTGTTAGCTTACTGTGAAGATAAAATAAGCACATTCTCTATTAGGCCTTTGTTGGCCATGCATGGAGCACAAAGAACTAAAAAAGCACTAATTACTAGGAGCTAAGATTAGTCTCTCCTGGCCTGTGGTAAATACAAAGGTGAGTTTTAATAGCAGAGCAAGGAGATTAAGCAACATGAATTCTGACAAGAGCCATAAGAAAAAGGCAAGTAAATTACCCCTTGTGATCTAAAAATATAAAATGAAGAATTCATTATGGCTTCCCATGAAAAAGCCACAGCTTCTTTCTTCATAAAAATTCAGCCTTGGACAAAGAGGCACTTATCACATCTATTCTGCACTTGCAAAGAAACTGTACACTGATCTCCAAAATTCCCGAGTCCTATGAACTTGTGATCAGGAAAGACATTTGTCAAGCATTAGCCCTGCTGCCTAAGTCAATACCCTCTGGAGCTCGTGGTGTGTATTTCCTTTCAGTGCCTCAGTTCCACTGACACCGGCTGCTGTGTCATCGAACAAAAATGCCACACAAGAGGGAAGCACGTGGCCCACCTCTGAACATTTCCCTTCTAAACACTTATTGTTTAAACTGAAAGAGCTCAATCATACAGACCAAGCACAGCTAAGAACAACCATAAATATGCAAGGGTCTCAGCACAAGGGATAAAGGCATGTTATGTGGCTATGCAACAGTTCTGGTATAAGGAATAGGCACACATAAATATATATATAAAAAATACTTTAGACTCTAAAGAACATCTTGCTTCTAAAAATTGCCATGTATGACAAAGTTCAGCAGTTTTGGAGAATCTGAGCTGTGCTAACCTACAGCCAGATGGAAGCAGAGCTGGAAGCAGGCTCAGCAGGGTAGAAGAGAGGGAGAAGCAACAAGGCAGGTTGCAGAAGGAGAATATTTTAATTTTCCAGCAGCAAACACATTTTTTAGCATCTTCACAGATGTTGGCCAATTTATACAGCTCATGAGAAATATAAGCTAGAAAATAATCTGGAGCATTTGGAACAGTATTCAGCTCTTGTGTATGGTGCTCATTTCCCTTTGAGTCTGTTCAGTAAAGTTAATGAAGCACTAATGAAGCTGGTTTCCTTTGGCTTTTTGTTTAGTGTTAGAATTGCTGGAGTTCAGTAAAATGTGAGCTTCCTTTAACTTACATTTTGCTTGTTTTTATGCGGTAGATGCACTGACAGGTTTAAGAGAGAATGGCCTCCTATTGCAAATTTTCTGTTGGCAAAAAGCACTAATCCTAGAGCTCACCAGGACATAATGGTTAAAAGAGGCCAAAAGAAAAATAAAATAAAATAAAATAAAATAAAATAAAATAAAATAAAATAAAATAAAATAAAATAAA
>NW_024580660.1:1355057-1362931 GCF_017639235.1 Corvus kubaryi
AAATAAAATAAAATAAAATAAAATAAAATAAAATAAAATAAAATAAATTCAGAAGGTCTGAGGAGGACTGGCGCAAGGAAGCTGGAAAGGGAAGGCAAGCAGGAGAAAAGACCACCAGAGTGAATTAAATTGTGCAAGTCCCACTTCCCCAGATTAAAATGGATGACTTTGGAAGGGATACAAGGTTATAAAGAGGAAAGCTAAAGGAGACAAACCAAACCCACACATAACTGATAACAATAACTCAAGGTGAGTGCAGAAAAATGTTTTCCAATTCATGATTATTTATAGGCTAAAATAATTTCTCTCAAAAAAAATTTGTCAATTGGAATGCCGGTTTTATGAAATAGACCATCATTAACAGAGAAGCATATTCAATATTATTCTCCAAGCTTTCTGTGGTGAAGATTTCTTTCATGAGGCTACAGGAAATGAAGAGGATTCAATACTTCTGCAATCTTTTCCATGGCTTTGCTACTGACTTATAGCATAAGGCAACAGAAGTTAAATCTTTTCACTCCAGAGCTCCCAAAGCAGTTTTCTTGTCTAAGTCAAATCAACCTCATTTAAAAAACCTGCTGGCTTTGCTTCATTTTCATTCCCAACAACATGATGTTCCTCTCAGACAGAAAAGCAAAATGCAGCTACTCAAGATAGAACATTGAGAAACAAGGGAACATTCAGCCTGAACCTCACCAAAATGTCCCTGCCCTCACTAACATTTAAAGTGTACACAAAAGGCAATAAACACCTACTTCAAAAATACCAAATAACCAAAAATACCAGTCAGCTCAACACAGCCAGCAGGCCAAAAGACAAACTGGCATGGAACAGAAGAAAATCACTTTGGGATAAAGTTGTGTCTTTCTCATAGGAAATATAATTTAAAATATAATTTTTTTAAAAAATCAACAAAAACTCCTTTTGGTTTTTTTTTCAAATATATACTAATAATGTTTTCCTATGTTTTCTCTCCTTAAACAGCCTGTCCTTTGCATGCACTCACATTACTGACTTCTGCAAACAACCTCCTTCCTACAGCACATTCCTGCTTTCACTTCTCTCCCCCACATGAAATCTCTGTACAAACTCATCACCTGGATGATTGTGAACCTCACAGACTTGAGACAAAACTGTCTCAGCACAGGTGTCCGCTGTGCCTACCAGACAAGAAGATGCCAATCAAGAATTTGCCAGGCTCACCCACTTCTTCAGCTGCCTTGCAGGTACTTCCAATTAGAATAAAATCATTGAGTTCAAAGCTCTGTGTAAGTGGCTTTCTTGGTTCACTGAGATGTTTTTGACGTTCACAAGCTGAGAGTTGGTTCCATTTCTGCACCTCTTCCCCATCGCAACTTTCCAAAGCACATGAAGTGCATTCATTTCCATACATTAGCCAGCATCCTCTGGACAGTATTCTGCCTCCATGAAATTGATTTATTAAAACTCACTAACAGCAATTTAGTAAAAGAAAGATGTATTTGGGGCACAAATAGGAGAAGCAAATAAGAGCAGAATAATTCTTCTGCCTCTTCATCACACCTTTCAAAAAAACCCCAGAGCATTCATCAAACAAAGAATGTGTCCTCCCAGTAACAGTATATTCTTCATACATACGCACACTTACTCCAGACTATAGTTAATTATTTCCCCGGGAAAATTATTTCTATGCAAATTTAAATAATGTTCATAGCTTAGTGAAATGAAACACATGCACAGAGAATAAGAGTAGTCCCAGACATCCAGACCAGATGCTAATATTTCTCATTTGTTAGGAGAAAAATGGAAAGTGTATTGCAGAAAAATAGAGAAAATGACACCATTTATAGATCTGTAAGCCTGAGTAGATGCAGGAAATCCTGAACCACACAACTGGGGGTATCTGACCACCTTCTTATGAGGTATTGAAGGCAATGCCCACATTGCAGTACATAAAAACAAACATAAACCCAACCCATAAACTCCTCACTCCTGAAGTCCCACTGCAAATGTAAACCTTGACAAAGTAGAAGGGCAGCACTTTGTGAGAATCTCAAATGTTTAACATTTTTTCTTACAAGTATCCTTCATACAGGTGCTCACAATTTCACTGCAGTAAGCACAGCCTATGCAAGCAAGCACTGATAATGGTTGCTTAAATACATGTTCTTCCAGCAACTGCAATAAGGGGATTTAAATACAGAATTCATCAAGTGATCTATGATTCATTTCTGCATCTCAATCTAAGCACTGAAAAGCTTCAGCCTTCATTTTTCTCAACAAATGTGCAATTTGATGCAGAAATGAATATTCAGCTGATGAAGTGAACAAAAGCATCTTAGAGAACACCAGACTGCAAATGCTGCTCTGTTTTGGGAGCCAGAGAGTGGCAGATAATGACTCTCTTGGTCTGTCATCGCTGGGAGCATGGGGAAGGCTGGAGACAAAACAACAACCATGCCAGCAGCCAACCCAGGGCATAAATAATGCCCCACAGACCCAAATGGCACTGCATGAAATACCACTGCAGCAGACACATGGCAGTGCCAGCCCCACACACAGAATGTGATTAAGCCAGGACTTCTGAGGAAAATGTGCATTTTTAGTGAACATCCCAGTGACCTGGAAAAAGTAATGACCATCCTGATTTACCCCTACAAGGCAGGGAGCACTTGTGACAGTTCACACGTGCTGCTGGCAAAACAACAACTTTAAGCAGGAAATCCTGTGCAAGTATGTCCTAATACAACTCCATACATACTTTCCAGTTTCTCCTGGGCGGCACAAAAAGGGTTTTTAAACAGAAGTCTGACCAGAGACACTGAAATTCTGCATGATGCACAGTTCTACACAATATTTACACCCAAGAATCAAGCCCATGGCAGACACACAGTAATGAAGGAAAAAGCAGAAAGTGATCTTAAATTAAAAGGCTCGAGACAAAATTATTCCAGCTGTTAAAACCAGGTTTAATTTTATTTCTGTCATGCTGCACTGGATTAAGTAGCTTGAAGTGTTCACATCACGAGGTGAAGATGCAAACAGCTTGCTCAGGACAGTTTGAGTCTTTGAAGGTGTCAGTTACAAAACTGGGAATAATTTTGTCCCATCAACTCTTCTCCATATTGTGTCCTTGAGGAATCCCCCCAGAACAACACACACCAATGAGCAACACAGGATCACTTTGTTTCATGCTGAAAGTCAACAGTCTTTTGAATTCTAAGAGCATCTCATGTACCTTAGGAGACGACATAATTAATGGGGTTTTCTTGCCTTTTAACTTGAAAAACCTTGAGAGTGCAGGTCCAGGCCACACAAAGGGGCACACTCTCAATCATTAGGACTTTTAAAAGCACCTCAGATTAGACACAGATTAAAAAAACCATCCAAAACTACTAGACATTGCAGGAATGTTTACAGATATGTGTGCATTTACAATATACTGCATTTTTAAACATCTCCTGTTGGCCAAAATGGAGAGTTTGAGATTGAGAAAACAGTATTAGATTCTATTAGGCTGGTCCAATAGACAGGGACTGGTATAACAACCTGTATTAGTGTTATGTGGATTTTGTAACAGTTTTGGAATGACTCAGTAATTATTAACAACATTCTTCAATTCTTTATTAACATTCTCCAGAGATCCTAAAAACCTATTTTTAGAAGCATGAAGGCATATTCTATTTATTTGAACTCACTACTTCTAGGTCTACCTTATTCATTCACCACAAATGAAGGAATCTTTGCTAAGTGACAATATGCACATTTAAAAAAAAAAAGAAAAGGAAATAAATCAAGCTTACTCTAAATCCTTGCAGTTATTTAGCTGCCTCACTCTCCATGAATTTCTTAAGTGGTGTAATTGCCACTGACCTTCCCTATCGTTGAAGGCCCTTAAACATTCAGGGAAGGTCAGAGCCAGTAAATTGCCAGCACCCTTGACTGAAGCACATTGATCAAGGCCAGTTTAGTACTTGCTTAGTTTAGCAGATAAAGTGTGGCAGTCAGCATTTCTAAATAAATTATACGATTTCCAGATAGTGATGTACGATTTTCATAAACATGATGACTCAGCATCTGAAAGAGAAGAAAACAAAAGAAAATCCCAGGAGTTTTAAGAGAGGCCAAAGCATAATTTAGCCTATCTTTTTACCACATTAAAAATTCCCTAAAGAATTGGGTAAAAAACACCTTAAAACAGCACCACTAACAATCAGGATGGTTTGGCACAAACCGAAGACACAAGTTGCGTAAAAGTACAAGAGACTGAAGTTTGCAGCCCTGCTGTGGAAACACAAATGCTCTGTTCAAGTATTTGATGTGATGCTATATTTAGAAACTATTAAAAGATGAAGCTCTGAAAAAGACATTTGAAGACTCACTTTATTTACAAGTGGCAATTTGCTTTTCTTTTGAATAGACGAGCTTTAAGATCAGGTGAATTCCAAAAAAGATTGTGGTTTCTAGTTTTATTTGGCATGTCTTTGTTAGTGTTTCCAGTAGGTGTATCTCCAGTTACCTGTCACTGTGTGATAGCCCACTCTGCTCTTTGTTATGATAGCCTGACCCCAAGAGATGTCTATCTAAAATTCAACCTTTTTTTTTTTAAATTTACATAAAAACAAAATTTGCTGTAAGTTTTAAAAACAGCTGTGTTAGCACTGACAGCCATTCCTGGCTGGGACCAATTTTCCCTACACAGTTTACCAGCTCCTGCCTGGAATTTTTGCTTGAATTGAAGACAAAAAAAAGGAGGTTTACCAGCCAGGTTTAGCTGCTGTGCTAGCAAAGTCCCAAACAACAAGGTGCAACAGGCTTCATAAACTAGAGTAAAACTCCCACCACAGACATGGCTGCAGCTGGAGCCACCCATGCCAGACACCAGAATTTAGTTGTGAAGGCTTCAAAAACAGCCAAGACGAAACCGTTTTCTCATTTGGCACCAGAATATCCAAAGATGAGGTGAATCCAGAGAGAACTGGCTTTGCATTGCTTTGCTGCTCACATGAGGGCTTGTTTTAATGGGTACTCCCACTATTCAGGTCCTGTATCCCTTTTGATCTTCCCACCTCACTGGCCACGAATCAGAGGATGTCCCAGCACCCCTTCAGCAAAGGAAGATGCTGTAGTGGGCACGGCAATGAGGTGGCAGAGCACACTCCTAAGACTTGATTGCTATTCCCATCAGAAGCACCAGTTTTAGTGTTAGGCACCACAGCCTAACAGGAGGAACAGAAGCCAGCTAAGGAAATTAGCTGAGAATTTATTTGTTGAGGATTTAATCCGATAAAAGCCAAAATACTTTACTCCTTTGTATCAAACTACCGAAGTTATAGATGAGAAATGTTATTTAAGAACATGGTACACTCAGGTGCCTTGCCATGACTGCATGCTACTCATACATAGTTGAATTCAATAGCAATTGTTTCTTGGTTGCTCCTTAAAATCTTACTATCTCCTTATTTCTGTGGCAACTGCTGCCATTCATTCTGCAAATTCCTGTCCCTTTCTGCTCATTTGACTTGACCGTATGAAAGAAACTGCCAACTTTTATTATTCAGGTAAAGGGACAGTAATGCAGAGAGAGAATTTAATTATTTACTGTGTTTCATATTGAATTGGGGAGACTCAAACTGATCCTCCTATGCCTAATGATGTGTTTATTCCTATTCCCCTGTAAAACCATTTATTAAAATTTCCAAAGCTTACTGCAAAGTATTACATAGTTCTAACAGCTTTAGATAGGAAAAGTGAAGTGAAGGTAGGTGGGTTACTTGGGTTACTAGACCTGCTGTGTTTGATGTGAAAAATAATGCCTTGTGTTTATTTATTTGACGTAAGCTGTTCCTACTCATTCGCAGTTTCTGCGTCACATCCTGCTGGTAGCGTCCTCTGCCAGCTGCACTTGCAGTCACAGTTCATACATGACCAACAACAGAAGGTTAACTTTGGGACAAGAGTAAGAAAAGTACATCTTGCCTAGAGCTAGATAAATTTCACACCACCATTTTGCAACACCACCGAGTCTGAAGAAAAGTGTGTCCCACAGCCTCTGCTCCTCACCTCATCCGCTTTTCTCCAAAACAGATGCTTCAAGGAATACTGCCAGGATTTACCTGTGTGCCAGGCAGGAATGCCAAACACTGCTCCTGCAGAGTCAAGTGTGGCACTTCTGTGATGGTCAGAAAGGTCCATAGGGAAGAAGGGAGCACTGTCCTCTTTCCGAGGCAGAGATGAGGCCACGACTCAGGAATGCACCTGAGCACATGCTCACTTTTAAGTAAATCTTCAAATAACAATTCAATCAAGAGGAAGCAAAGGGTGCAGATGTGCTTCACCAAGCATGCGTAATATTTCCTTCCCAAAGGTCAAGTTTGGACCTTTCCATGCTTTTTAGCTCCACTGATACCAAATGTTTTTTCAGGCAATTGCATTTAGTTAATTTCATACGGTGAAGGGCTGGAATACAAACATGGCATATCTGCTAACTTCCGCAAGGTGCCCTTCCTCTTGGAACTGCAGATTTCATATTTCAGATATAGTAAAAAGAAAAAATAGTGTTAATAATTAAAAAAAAAATCATTAAACCATTACATTTGAAGATTCACTGTCATTTGACAGGACATTCTCCAGCAGATGATTAAAATCTAAGGGATTTACCAGACACTTGAGGTGAAAACTCATACCAAGTCATAGGAATGGGAATAAACCTAAGACCAAAAATCACATCCAGAAATCTACAGACCTGTAAACTTTTGGTTGCAGTATTTGATGGAGAGGTTTGCTTTTAAAAAAATCCATTTAATTCAAATCTAGAGGCAAACCATCAATGTTGAAGTTTCTCAAAGCCTGAGGTTTCTTCAGACACAGGTTTTGATCACTGTCTTTTGTCAGACATGGAACTTACTGAAAGACGACATTTTTCAAGACAATCTGACCAAGTATTAAGCACCATAAGTGGATTTTGCCTACAGGTCAACAAGTCATAATTTAGGAAAAAAATCAAATACCACAAGCAATAAAAAATCAGTTTTAAACTATTCAGATTTCTTCAACTTGTAGAGAGAAACACAATGGAGTTTTCCACTTGGGGAGGTCAAAGTTTTACTTATCCTAATGACTGTCACTGTTCTGCCTCCTGTTCTGAAGAATGTAAGAGCTACTACAACTTTCCATCTAGCAAGTGATGGGCTTCAGGAGAACCCCAGTCCCCTGGAAAAAGTTATGATTTACCAAAAAAACAGAAAACAGTCTCATTCAGAGATTAAAAAAGCCCAATACCCAAGTCAGACCCTCAAGCCCACAGCAGCCCATCCCTTCATACAGATGACTAAGCATCAAGGACTAAGCATCAGCAGTGCAGACCTGGTGGAGCTACCAGCTCTCCCCGTACCAACACCTAGTACGTGGATGCTCCAGGATTCCAGATAAGCCTCAGGGAACATCAAGATAAGAAAATAGCTCTCTTCCTCCCTAGCAAACCTTCTGTCATCTTGACCACAGAAAGCAAAAGGTTCTCCATGGACATACAAATATAAAACTTTAACCAGTTAGCAAATTGAAAATGTAACAAACAGATCTGAATATTTACATTTGGAGATATACACCCAGTGTATATGTATCTTGGAACAGATTTGTAAATGTTTCCACTGTGTACTGCTTGTAAAATTTCAGGGTTTGGAAAAGTGCCCTGGCTGCTATGTCACTGCCTCTGCTGCCAGGGTAAGAAGGGGGCTAATAAAACAAGCATTAGCAGGAGAGCACAACGTGAGAAGCAGGTTTGGTAGAAGGGAGGCTGCCCTCAGGTTTAATGCTTTTCAGTATCAACGAGGAGAGGGGAGGAGAGAGGAGAGAGGAGAGAGAGGAGAGAGAGGAGAGAGAGGAGAGAGAGGAGA